>NW_026042422.1:269550-371710 GCF_023856365.1 Brienomyrus brachyistius | reverse complement strand
TAAACTTATAGGTCTGTCCGTCCCTCACAGTACAGTCATGACTCTCTTCAGTTGAGCAGGCAGCTGTTTTGGTCAGAGGTGGGCAATTCGGGTCCAGAGGTTTTGGCCACATTGGTGTGAATGTCGCAAAGACAGGATCTGTGCTTGGCTTGTGGGAATCGTGTAATGAGATCACCAGCATGGAGGACTGTGGTATAAAGACTGTGATAATGTGGTAAAGTGGGCTGGGATTTTATTATTATTTCTGTGCAGGAAGGTGGTAACGAGCCAGGAATCTCTGGGGAATGTCGTGCGGGAGGTGAGTGTCGCCGGACACTCAGGTTTGCAGCTGGTCTCAGATCAGATCACTTGTATAGACACATCCAAATGCACCCGAATGTAGACACCAGAAATTCTCAGTGTACAGAGGTGTTTGTCTCTGTATTATACTGGAAGATTCATTTCCCTTCTTCATGAAGATGTAACACAGAAAAACAATAAACACCCCCCCCCAAAAGCAAAAGAAAATTGTTGGTTTTTAGTGAATGACATCATGATTCATTATTAAGGGTGATGAGAAATTTTGTGTCTTCCCCCCACCCCTCCGCTGTCGGCAGACCTCTTACATCTCCGTGATGCACAGCTAGGTCGCTGACGTGAATCCGACCCTTGGCCCGAGATGAAAGCTTGACCCCTCCCCACCACCCCCATGGATCTGGCCCAGCTGGCGGAGGAGTGCTTGGAGTGGGGGCATCCACCGCCAGGGCCCTAATCATGGCCGATGGGGGCCGCTGGCATAAAAAACCAGGCCACTTTTGAAGGGGTCCGCTCTTCATTCACTGCTTTCTGGATGCACAAAGGCAACTCTCAGATTGTGACACCCCCACCACCCCACCACCCCCCTTTGGCCTTGGGGGCAGGAACCCACTCGCCTCCATGTGGGACAGAAGCGGTCTGTGATGATGGGGCAGAATGACCTCTCCTGAAACCGGGAACACACCAGTGCCTTCGAAAGGGGCCGGTCACAGTGGTACTGGCCGGAATAATGCTGACGATAACCTAGATTGTGGGGGGGGGGGGGGGCTATGGCTTTATTGCGCTGTCACCTTCTGCAGATGTCCCACCCCACTCCGCCTCCAGTGCGCACAGACTGCCGTCAGATCCTTAAACATGGATGAAGGTTTTCTCTGTGATGGAGCAAAAGACTTGGACAGTCTACCAGTACATCATCTGTGCTGTAACATCTCCCCCCAACTGCATCTGTACCTTCTCAACCATATTTTTAAAAAACGCAATAAACATTATCGATGTTTGTTTTCGTTGGGATCTGTCAACTGGAACATTCTACATTTTCCGTCCAGTCCGTACAAGTCACAGTAACTGTGATTGGTTGTTAAATGCTTTTGCCGTTCAACCTGTGATCAAATTCATTTTTTCGAAAGATTATTCTAACAGTACTTTAACGTTATTTCACTTTCTGGAAAAAAATGTACATGATGTCACCACTGTCGTGATACCAGTATCTTGGTTGTGCAATAGTGCTGAGAGTCTAATACTTATTAATAGTCTGTCTCATGGAAAGGAGGGCAATTAAATGCCACATGTTTACCATGAATTTAGGAGTTAACTGCTATCTATGGGGGGGGGGGGGGGACAGCACAAATACTTCTCACCTACTCAAGCTGAGTAAGAAAGTTATGTTACACCCTGATACGGCGAAATATACCGTTTTCATTTAAAAAAAACTCTTAATCGTCCACGACACCCAGGAACCTTTGGAAAATGTATCCATTTTAATCAGCAACACACTACGTGTGTATTATATTTCCCAACACAGTTAAGATCTTGTAATAAAGCTCCTGTAAGTAAATATTACAACACATTCAAACGTTATATTTAACACACGTCACCTCCGATAAACATGTACGGATATTCTTTATAAAGCGCCCCCTAGCGTTCGCTGCCCCGGCAGATCTTAGTGACAACGCGTTAACACGCATCATTTACAAATACAACGTTCTTTTGATGAATTCATTTAATGCTTTCAATAAAACTTTGCAAAATAAATTATGTATACGGTATATTTTAACTGCGATGTTGTCTTAAAGTTTCTTGCCGAAAGTGGGAGACGAAAGAAACGAAAATCGGAGCTTTGAGTCTCTCGAGCATCCTACATGAATACGACTAAACTGGAGCGATAAACTGGGCTTTTCTATATTTTAGCTGGTGGTCAGAAGGAATAGGAGACACAGAAATAAAAACTCTGCAGCAGTATACGGAGCACATGCGCCCCCGCCCTGCTTCGCTGCCGCCGCCCCCCCTCCGCCGCGATGCGCGTTCTCGCCGCAGCGTGTGCGCGTCGCTGCCTTTCCTGCGGAATCCAGGGGGGCTGTTGTCAGACTCCGGAGACAGACACCCACCTAGTAAATAATGAACAACAAATTTGACGCGTGAGTAAGCCAAGTCGGCGTCCGGAGGCCGCATGTTGCCGTTTGAAAGGGTGGCGGCGCGGTCGCTGCGGAGCCCCTTCTCGCCGTAAGGAGAGAGGCGTGTCTGCACGCCGCTTGCACGGGCTGCGGTGTCACACGTCCCCGCATGTCTGTTGCATGCATGATTGGGGAGCGAATGCATCCAGTATTCTTGCATAATAAATCTCATTTGAATGAAAAAAGCACTTATTTAATACCGGTCAAGGCCCATCGGGCCTTCGCTGAATCCCCGGATTGCAAGTCGGTGAGAGGCTCGGGCAGGTGCGGTGGGAACTGGTGACAAACTGCCCCATGCACTGGCACATGCTGGGGACACTTAAAGCGAGGATATCAGCAAATAAATATCAATCCGTAAACCTTTGGCATCACAAACGCCATTTCTCGGCATTGCATTGTTTATAATACTGGTAATAATTGCAAAAAGTAGTTCAGTGTACAAAAAAACTTTGCAGGCTCCTCTAGCTTAATGCTTGAACGTGACTGCAGGGATATTACGAGTTTATCGTGTTGCACTTCTGCAAATCCCCACGCAACTCGTTCCGCATTTATTACCAGAACCGACACGGGAAGCCTTCGTAACATTAGAAAATGATTTCACCCTATTTGTTTTACCTATTGACAATTGGGAGCAACTAGCTCTTAACAGGACGTGTTGTTTTACTAAAACGCTGGTTTACTTATTGCGACAAAATGGAATAAAACGAGTGAACCGTCGGGGGGCTTTTATTTTGAAGAAGCCATTGCTGTTCTAAAAAGGCCTGTTCTTTCATTTCACTTATTGCCGTCAGTAGCTTTTTTGTTGACTGATGGGCTGCACAACTTTAAAGTGCAAGTGCGCGTGTGCAAAGACAAAGATCTTGTGGAATTTAAATCGTTTTTTTCCCCGTAAAATAACACTTCGTTCTGTTCATTTAAACACCGTTTCACCTTCTGTTGATCTTTATCTTAGTTTATTGCCGTTTATGTTATATTTTATGTCCCGTTCTTGGGGAAAAACGGCAGAAAATGTACAGAAAGTACTAAAAAAATACTATTTGTATCATTATCAACAAATTGTTGTGTACCGTTTTATAGGATGTTTGCATTGTAATTGCCTTGACGCGGAGTATAACTTTTTAAGAGCAGAAGAACCAGATTATCGGGTCATGTCGCACTTTTTGGATTTTACGACAATGTTGACGGATGGTTTGTGTTGTAGGCGATCCAGCTCCATAGGCACCGTGTGTTTAAAATGTAATTGTTAATAATGAGTAAACCGCTGTAAGGCATGCTAACATCTGCTGTCAAAGTATAATATTTTAGCCAACACTGTGTTGGGAGTGAGCTGTGATCGTTTTATAATCGGTTACTGCCGCCGTTGTTGTGTTGCACACTTGCCTGTGGTGTGTGTGTGTGTGTAAATGTATGAGATCTCGTACCTCCTGCAGTCTGAAAGATGACGACAGCGGCGACCATGATCAAAACGAGGACAGCGGTTCACCGAAAGAGTGTGAGAAGGAAGAAAGCGATGAGGAAGATAAGGAGCAGAACACTGCCAAAAAGAAGGTGTGTGTGTTTGGTGGGGTGGGTAGGAGTTCCGCAAACTGGCCTTTAGCCATGTTGGCGTCCATTTACACTGGGAGCAGAAGTTCTTAACCTTAACCGCTCGATTGACGTGCCTTGTCTTCATCCCCAGACAGTCGTACCCGGGGCCGGGGAGCACCCCCTGCAGTATAACTACACTTTCTGGTACTCGCGTCGCACCCCGGGACGGCCCGCCAGCTCCCAGAGCTACG
Organism: Brienomyrus brachyistius; assembly: GCF_023856365.1. NCBI lineage: Eukaryota > Metazoa > Chordata > Actinopteri > Osteoglossiformes > Mormyridae > Brienomyrus > Brienomyrus brachyistius. Next base: position 367,467 of record NW_026042422.1, on the reverse strand, counting down.
AGCAGAACATCAAGCAGATCGGGAGTTTTGCCTCTGTGAGTCAGTATTGCGTGTCCAGCACATCTCAGACATCATATGGGTTCTCAGACTGGCCCATTTCGTACTTTTGTCCTCATAATGTTCAAACGTTAATGTTTGAGCAGAACAAACAATTTACTGTAAAGATTCAGTTCTGTATTGTCCTTGTAAGCAGCAGCACTTGAGTATTATGAACCTTTTACGTCGTTTTGGCCCCGCCCCAAATATCACGGATACGTCGGTTGCATGACCAATCCCATGATTCTTTGCGCCCGTAGTTCGTTCTTGATCCACAAGTACGATCTTTTCACGTTTCACCCAATGTGTCTTTTGGCTTTGTTTTTGTTTATGTAAAGTATTTTTTTGGAAGTATATTATTGTAAAACGCATTATTCTTAATTATTATTGAGTAATATAAGTATCTGAGTCATGCTGACTTGCTGAAGTGGTTGATTTTCCTCTTGGGAAGGTGGAGCAGTTCTGGCGCTTCTACAGTCACATGATCCGGCCCGGCGACCTGACGGGCCACAGCGACTTCCACCTCTTCAAAGAGGGCATCAAACCCATGTGGGAGGTAGCCTGCGAGACCAAAGTGCACCCTGATATGGGGAAGGTGGCACTACTGGGGAACTGCAAGTAACATTGTGAATAAATGATGAATTTTGGATCTACGACTCACATAATTAGTGGGAGATAATTACTGCTGCACCCTAAAGTGGCAGAAATAATTCATATAGAAAGTTATTGATTAGTTTATTTGTTTAGAAGACACTTTTATCCAATGTAACACGTTTTTTTGTTTTGTATACTGTGCTGCTAAAGTGTTTTGCATTCAAGTTTGATATTTTTATACATTGTTATACATCGTTGCCACAATGTCTGTGTGAGGTATGACATCAGTTTATGGCCCACACTGTAGTTTAAGTATACCTGCCCACCCCGACAGTCTGCCAGCTCTAGGATTTGAACCAATAACCCTCCGTTCATAAGCACAGCATCTTAACCCGCTGAGCCACATTGTTATTACTGATAATAGGTTGTAATGACATTGATGTGTTCTTGTGTGGTGTGTCATCCTACCCTCATGCCTTAATTTTATACTCGCCTTCCCCCATCCTGCCCCCCCCGTCCACCCCGCCCCAGGATGATGCGAATAAGAGTGGGGGCAAGTGGATCATTCGCCTGCGGAAGGGCTTGGCTTCCCGCTGCTGGGAGAACTTGATCCTGGCGATGCTGGGGGAGCAGTTCATGGTGGGGGAGGAGATCTGTGGCGCCGTGGTGTCTGTACGTTTTCAGGTAAGCCGCCCCCCCCCAGTGCTACCCCTCCCCCTAAGATCAGGCCCCCAGTCACTGTCAGCTTAGCCTCCCCTTTACACGTCCCCTTACAGGAGGACATTATCTCCATCTGGAACAAGACGGCCAGCGACCAGGCCACCACCAGCCGTATCAGGGACACCCTCCGTCGGGTGCTGAACCTGCCGCCCAACACCATCATGGAGTACAAGACCCACACGGACAGCATCAAGTAGGCGCGCGAACACACACACACACACACATATGCACACAGTGCTTCCGGGCCGCCTGCCTGCTTGTTTTCGCCGGTTCCAGCCCAGTCTCAGCAGAACGGTCACATCTGTGGGCCCTTGATCACGGTCCTTAAGGCCCCAGCTCTGTGCTTAAGTATTATTGGTATGTGTGTTATTATTGGTACAGCTTATTCTCACCTACATATGTGCCTGTGTACCATGGAGAGCAAAATGGGGTGGGTTAGGGTCAGTGCGTTATCTGGTCCTTGTTTCCGATTGGTCAGGGCGTGGGAAGATTTTCATGGACTCGTCAACGCCAGTGGGGGGCGCTAAAATTCCTGTGAGCATCTGCCAAGGGTAGGAATTCTCCTTTTACCTCTCGCCTTATGTGTTAGTTTGTGCGTTTGAACAAATTGATATCGCTTTGAAAGCCTAAGGAGTGTCTTTAAATTACCGCGTCATTTGCAAAAGAAGCACGTTATTTTGCTCTGGAAGCTGGAGTATTTGACGTATTAAAAATAAAAATACAAAAGAGAGGAAGCCATAGATGGCTGGAAACTGAAAACAGATACTGAGCTTTTTGAGACGGGTTGTAATGCAGTGATGTTGAAAGTTCACTCTGAAAACTCGCGCATGTTCTCTCTCTCTCCCTCCACTCCCTCCCCCGCCAGCAGAAGCGAGACCATGTGATGTGATCCCTCTCGGCCGCTGTGATTTGGGCAATGACTGTTCCGGAGCCTTTAGGGGGAGGCAGAAGAGCCAAGCGACCCCCCCACCCCCCTCTCAGCCTGTCTTGTGTTTGTCCCACGTGCTCCCAGCCCGCAGTCATTGTAAATATAGTGGTACACTACGCGTCTGGAAAGCATCCCCCATCAAGCCTCTCTCCTCGGCCGTGACCCAACCTGGCTTCAGACGGAAACGCCCCCTCTCACTTTAGTGCAGTGTTTTTAACGTGTCAGTGTTGTTTGACCTAGAATTGTTTTATATATAAAAAAATAACAGATTTATATTTCTAAGTGGAACTTTTCAAGGGATCATTTGGAGGACTTGCTCAGCCCTGGTTTTTGACCTTTGACCTGGAAGTGTAAACCCACAGGAAGTGAGTCATCCTAATGGTGCACTTAGAAGCGTCCCCCCCCCCCAAGCAACCTCTTTAGGATGAGGATGAACTGCCGTGTTGCCTGTTTCACTGTGCCTGGCCTTCAGCCCGATTCTCCTCAAATTCAAAAGCTGAAGGTTTTTATTAATATTATTTTTTATTTTTCCTTCAAAGCAAATGTTATCAAAGGATCACCCCAAGGTGCAGAGAGGGGCCACAAAGAGCGACACAGGAACCAGGCCTGGGATCAGATTTAGCATTTTTCTAAAGTAGAAAAATAAGTAACCTACGGTCCGGTGGACTGGCTCTCTACAGCTTGCAATTCTGCTCGGAATCCAATGGGTGGCACTGTTTTGAAAGCTGTATCTGTTGAATGAACCTGTGGGCGGATTTCACCTACTGATTATAGCAATAAATGGGAATATGCATCTGCTGCTGAAGAACATGTGCTGTGCTCCTTTCTGATCGCCCCCAATGTGTGTGAAGAAGAATGAGAATCGGCGGCGGGTGACCGCGCTTCGTAGGAGCTCAGCGGATTTTGTCACAGGAAGTTCCATAAACTAAGTTCAGCCAGAGAAGCAGAATATTAACCTTCTAACATCCGCGTTAATGTGTGAGACTTGCGCAGCGCCAGACTGTCGTAGAGACTGTAAACGCAAGAAGTCAAGGGGCACTAGTCTTATACCAGAGGTCTGTGGAGACGCAAGTTAAAACTGAAATGAGTGTTAAGTTACGGGTTTAAAGTATACATTTATTAATCCATCCAAATTAATCCAAAAGTAAGAAACGCTGACTAGCTAAAAATAATGGAAAACAAAGTTTAAATGTCAAGAAACAGGTCTCACACATACAGGACAGGAATTTCTCCACGATATCCAACCCCTCCCCCTGTAACGGGTGGGACCCTTTTCATGATTTATGACGGACACATGCTGAGACTGACTGTCTGGCCATTTTGCAGCAGGCACATCCCAGGTCAGCCCCTAAATGTGCCCAGAACGTCTCACTGTCTGGGGCACAATGATATGGGTGAGGGGCTCCGGCTGATGGGCATTTATGGAGGTGATGACCTTCATTTGACGGGGGAGGCTGTGCGAATCCCGGATTCCCAGGGACCGATTACTCTTTGAAGTGTTAATCCGGCACTGACTTCTGGTCAGTGCAAAGGAAAAATACCGTGAGTGGGAGGGGTTTGTCTGGAATTGTAACCGGCGTTCAGGTATTGTGTTCGAGTTTGTGGAGTCCTGGATCTTTTTGTGGGATTTTAACAGCAGGGCATACTTGGGTGGGGGGCTTGTTCAAACAGAGGGAAGGTCACTGAAGTGCACGGTCTTTTTTACGGCTCTTCTCCGCTAGGTACAGGCGTGAGCAAGTGAAGTCTGTTTTTCCCCACGTTGGTGTATTTTTTATTTTTTATTTTTTTAATGGTTGTCATTCAACCCTTAATTGCCTTCTTCTGCAGACCAAGGATCTCCATCATCAGTTTTACGCTGTGACACTTCTCAGCTCCTGCCAATCTACCCATCAGTTCTGGGGTTTCTGGAAGGCTCAGCTCATCTCGAAGAACATGTGATTCTTGCGAAGGAAGAGAATGCGAGAAAAGACAATTGTGGAACTGCACTGCAGAATTATTACGGAGGCCGGTTTTAATGACGCATACAGGGAATCTCGTAGGGATCAAAGTAGATTCCTTATTAAAATGTATTACTCACCAGAAGGAAGGTAGCGGCGAGTAAAAGCAGCTTGTTTCTGGGACTCATGTCTTGAAGTACTGCGGAGGAAACAAACAATCTTCTTTAACAGCCGTTCGGAGATACCTGACGCTCGCTAAATGTAAGAGGAGGCCAGGTTCAGAAAGCGATTTCACCGTCCAGCCCGAAGTATTCATGGTCCATGTTGTATTCCTTGTTGAATCCGGGCCATTTCTTCCAGATCCTCCCTAGTGTCTCTCCGAGCATGGAAACCACCTGACGCGTGTGCAGGGAGAGAAGCATCTCGCTAAAACGTGACTTTGCGTTCTTGCAGCTTCTCTACGCATTTTAACTGCAGTGTCGCTCGGTCAACGTCAAGACGCACTCAGGCAGGATACTTTGACATTTGGTAAGAATGAGAGTTCAGTTGATAGAGGGACACGAGCCTGTCATCTGCATTTGTTTTGGAGGTGGCTATTGTTAACTGGGTGGCATGTAGCTCATCAGGTTCAGATGTTGTGCCTGTGTTCAGTAGGGTGCCGGGTCAAATCCCAGGTCCTGTTTCCATTGAGCCCTTAACTCCAGCTGCTCCAAAGACTAGCTGACCATTTTTTCTCAAAAAAAAAAATAGCACCTCCTCCTAGATTTTAAACTTGGATTAAAAACATCGGAGAGTGGGCAGTAAGTCGGGGTGAGGGTGAGTGCCGGGTTACCGTGTGCATACCTGAAACTCCTGGTTGGCATAGCAACGGCAGGGACAGCAGGAGCCCTGGACTCGAGCCACGAATGTCCCGTCTGAGTCGCAGACCTCGAAGAGGGGGGTGAACATGCTCCACCTGATGGCAGATGGTGAGCCGGGATGTAGACATGGGTGACGGAGGCCTTCGTAGACCTCTCGCAAAATTCACTACGCTTAATCACAGATGATGTCAGAAAATAGAGCCCAAAACAGATCCTTCAACCTTCTGCGGTTCTCCTACATGAGAACAACAGGCAGCGGCAGTAAATGCTACTTTTTAATGACCACAGCTGCTCCATCCTGACGTCGGGCCTTTACTGTCCCCTGCAGCATAAAAAAAAACAAAGGCCTGCTTTACATGACCCTCCGGCGCCTCTGGCTCCAGTAGAAAGCTGCTGTTCGGTTCATGACAGCCGTCTTTGAGATCTCATGAATGGTTCAGAGAGGCTGACGTAATTCAGTTAAAGCCCAAAGCAACAAAGCTTCCCTCTGCCAGCCTTATTCACCCGGAGCCCCATCCAGGCTTGCAAAGTTCTGTACGGACAGCTGTGCTTTTTGTAAGCACCCCCTCTCTTGTTCGGTCTTAAAGACAGGCTACATAAGAGAGAGAGACCCCCCCCAAAACTGCCCCCTCTTAACCGACCTCTGGTACACGGCCCCCGCTAGTTGTCCGTCGCCATCGAAGGCCTGCATTTCCATCAGGCAGCAGCCAAGACAACATGCGTCCATCCGCGGGGGCCTGTTGAGCAGGAAGACCTGGTGGGCTTGGCGGTCGAAGGCGCGCAGGGAGCAGGAGCGCGCCGGGCCGCAGCAGTGCAGGCACAGACATGAGCTCTCTGCCGAGACAGAGCCGCAGAATCCATAAGGGGAAAGGAAAGCAGCTCGCATGTAATCAGCACCCATGTATCCCACAATGCATCAGCCCAGATGTGCCGCAGTTACCTTCGACGGCCACGTAGAGCTGCTCGCTGGTTCCCGTGGCGATGCTGTATGTCCTGCGGGGCACGCAGCGGGGACCTGTAAACAAACCGGGCGACGGTGATGGATCATTTTTACTGCCCCCGCTGGCCCGTGTGCGCTAGCTGATAGACGGCCACGTGCATGTCTGCAGAATAAAGAACCTGGGACCGGGGGAGGGAAGAAGGGGGCACTTTATTTTAAACGTCAGGCGGAGGAGCCAGATTGGAGAGCAGTGGGGGAAACGAGCCTCTCGGTGCCAGAGAATAACTGCAGGCAGTTCTCAGCTGACGTAAGTAACGTGTTCCACAAACGCTTAAGTCAAATTTTTACAGAAAGTCAGATTTACTTTCCCATACTATTCAGGACAAAAAAAAAATCCACATGATCCAAAAATATAGTAAATGCCATATATTAAATAAATGAAAAGATAAAATGTAAATTTACATACAGAAGTAAATCACCTTTTTGCTGTAACACTTCCCTAAATGCTTATTCTTGGGTATTTTTTACATCGAGAGCTGCCTTTAGACAAGGTTCTTTGTTAGGGTCACTATTTAATAAAAATGTTATAGATTACTGCCTTCCTGTCCAGGATGTCCCCTGCTCTTTTTCCTGGGACAGGCTGCAGGCCCCGATACTGCTAAGCATTATGGGTAAATGGATGACAGCAAACATACAACATGACCACTTCAGAAGCTCTGATGATATACAGATACAGAGGCTTAATCTGAGCTTTTCCACTTCAGCAATTGTGTTGTTTACAGTCCCCAGATCCCAGCGAAAGATGGCAATTAGTACTTAAATGAAATTAGCACAAAATCTCACAGATGGCGATGACCTCTGACCTTGCAGTTCTGGCCTGGCTGTGATGCGTATCTGGCTGATGTTATTCAGCAGTGTCAGGCCTTCGGCCCCGTATCCGTGCCGACGCCGGTTCCCGTTCCCGCAAGGACCCACACCATCTTTTGCCTCTTTCTCCATCACCTCCCCCTCTTCACGGCCAGGACCCGCCCCCTGGAGACCAGGAAACACTGCGGAGTCCCGGCGGTCCGAGGAAGGTCCCGGCGTCTTGCGGAAGGCGTGGAAGAGCGCCTCGATGTGTCTCTCTCGCTCAAGGCGGCCGAATGGCAGAGGCTGGACCGTTACTGCAGACATCGCCTGAAACAGGCAGCATACAGGCGGACAGAGAAGGGAGGAAAACAGCTTCGTCTTCAGGTGAAAGAGCAATGGAAAATCCACGGATAGGTTAACATATTAAGCACGTAAAGTAAAACAACACCAGTTGACCCACAGAGCAGGACTAAAGATTTGTGACATTTATGGAAAAATGGATTATAAGGCTCACCTGTAGATCCGGCGAAGAATGCAGGTTTTTAAAAAGTCCTGACACTTGAAAAATGCCTGTTTCAAACTGATTTCGCTGTTTCAGAATCAATCACACCATACTCATGTAAACAGCACACATTTGCATTATAGGTTCTTACCACCGCAGGTGTGCAGTGACGCCCCGATGGTGCCCACCACAACTCGGAGAGTAGAGGGTGTACAAATGCCACAGCGTTGTGAAGGTCAGGCCAGTAGACACCTCTCTGAGACTTTACACGGCAGAAAAAGAGGAGGGGGCCCGCAGAGGTGGGGCATCCCGCTCCATATCCTTCCCTAACATCCCTCCACCCCCATTTCAAGTTGCCCTCCCTTTCATGTCACTGGTGTCCAACCTGACAGGCCGGATCTGCCCACTGGATGGGAACAATGGCCTCGCTCACCCGTGTAATCGAGGTCCGGGGCGAGCGAGTTGTGTTACAGCCCTTTCGGACTGAAGGGGTCCCCAGTAACTCCTTAGTTACCTCGGCCTTCGTCCGGCAATCCTGCTCCTTCTTCTGCAAACTCATCAAATTTCATTTAATGCTAGAAATAATAATCTGCAATCAGAGCTTATTTGTCACTGACTAAAGCAAGTGGGAATGATTCATAGTCTTGACCCCCCCCCCCCCCCCCCCCTTCCAAACCCATCTTCCCAGCAACAAAATTTAATGACTCCTGATTTGTTTAAAGCTGTACCCCATCGGGGCTATTTCTACTTCCACCCCGACTGCACGGGCAGTGTTTGCTTAGCAAACAGCCCTTGCCGGGGAGGTACGGCAAACACCGGTTGCCTAGCGCTGCCATAGGCCATCGCCATTCCTCTTCCAAGTCACATTCCCCACTCAAACGGATGATTAATTCACTTCTCCGAAAAGGCCACTTCATCTCGGTTTATTGTACGAAGGAGGATAAACAATTTCCAGCCATATTTCAAGCGGGCGTACAGCTCGCTCGTGCTCACCGAGAATCGTGACACCATTTAAAGGTTGCATTCACACAGGAGTTACACTGCAACTGAAAAAAAAAAATGTAAGCGGAAATATATAAAGTCTTGGCATGAATTACAGACCAGCGATTTCATTAGTTCATCATTTCTTTGCTGCCTTATTCCCAGAAAGCACACAAACATGAACCAGCACTAGAGCTCTGTAGAAATTCATGGAAATTAAACGAATCTAAACTAAATCAAACTAAATCCCAGTGTTTGTAAACAAATATCTGGGGGACAGCTTGCCCCACAAGTTAACCATGTGAGCGAGGTCTCCAGCCTCTCATCTCGCTCTTCTGCACCAGCCAGTCCCGCTCGCTGTACCACAACATGGAGACAACATCCTTTTGGCCCCCTTGGTGTGGTGAGAATTGTGGCAGGAACGTTCCAGCAGTTTTATAAACCTGCTCCGAAGTCAGCCAGTCACTGTTTGTTTGGTCTTTTTTTATTCCGGTAAATATTTTCTGGGGTCACCGGGGAAGGGCAGGGGAGGGGCCTGGTTGTAGTGTCCCATGAGGAAGATGCTGACAGTCCCGAGGATGAAGAGCAGCGATATGGTGATGAAGCACACCCTGTCGATCACCCGGGCCACCAGGAACCACTCGTTGTTCTCCTACGGATCACCAGCAGGGGGAGTGAGGAACGGAAAACAGCAAGAGGGGTTAAAGTTATCCAGTGATACGTCTCTGTCGCACTCACGCTGTGGAAGCGGCTCTGCTGCCGGGCGCTCTCCGCGATATGCTTGCAGGAAGCCACGCACTGCTGCACCTCCGGCGAGGCCTGGGCCAGGCTGACCCCCAGTTCCTGGGCCATGTCTCCCGCCAGGCCATTCTCTAGGGGGCAGTCGACATCAGATTCACCCACCAGGTGCACCTGCATGTACTAGGGATTTCTCTTGGCAGTATTGGTGCTAGCATTCATAGACAACTGGGAACAGGGTTCCCCAGTTCCGGTCCTGGAAGGCCAGAATCTAACACAGTTTGCAGATTTGGAGAGATTATATATCTTGGTTGGTCTGGGAACCCCTTGGGATTCTCCCGGAGGAGCTAGAGGAGGTGGCTGGGGAGAGGGAGGTCTGGGCATCCCTGTTTAGACTGATGCCCCCAGGATCCAACCCCGAATAAGCGACAGAAAACGTTTGAATGGATGGACGGATAGAAATTGAAATATAACGGTACAAATCGGTACAGATTACAGTCAGTAAATCAGTATTTACAAACTGTACTGCCTACAACGAGGTTCTCAAATATAGGCAAATAAATAACGGTGTATTTATACAGCTTTGCAAGAGAACACAGCAGCAGTGAAATATACAGGGAGTCTGAGAATGTGCAAAAAGCATGTAGGTGCAGAGATGTACACATTTTATGGGAACTAACTCAAGTCTGATTGATCAGCATTCCTGCACGTCGGAGGAAACCACTGAAGCAGCGTTTTAATTTGGTTTTCCTTGCCCAAAAACATTTGCCAGAAGAACATTTCAGAATATGTGTCAAAGGAAGGACAAGGAAGAAGGGAACAGATGAGGAGGAGGGGGCAAGAACCGGGCAAAGAGGGTAAGCTGAGGAATCTGGACGTGTAAGAAGAAGGAGAGACTCACGGATCTTCTCAAGCGCTGCCCTGGCCAGTCCGGCCCTCTCCCTCAGCCTGAGGAACATGAGCTCAGAGCGGGCCGTCCACGCCGCGGACTCGTCCGCCTTGGCGATGAGGCCCAGGGAGCTGCACCGGCGGAGGCTGTACGAAGGTTCTGTGGGTGTCCAGCGCTGCATATTCATGCGCAGGACCCGCGGCAGCGAGTTCAGTAGGATCTGTCGCACACGGGGCACAGGAACCTTCTAAAACCAGCCTAGACACCGTATGACAGATTTGTCATATGAAGCAGTATAGGCAGCTGCTAGCTTGACGCTTGTTTCAAGTTTTTAATTTTATTTTACTTTTGCTTTATGTTTACCAAAGCCAACTCAGCACTATTGTCTTGTGATCTTCTTCATCGTAAGTCATTTTGGGACACAGATTCTCTTCAGATTATGTGTTGCGTTGCGATTAACACACTGTAAGTTGAAAATATCGTAAGCCGAATCTGAATACGATATGATAAATAAATAAGTAACGATACGATACGTTATTAAACGCTGCATGAGGTGTTTACACTCGGTATCACTACAGAGACTGGAAGCGTGGCTTGCCAATGCCAAGGGCGTGACTTTGGATTGAACATTGGGGGGGGGTTACAACTCCCCCCTCCCCCATCCTCCCCCGTAGTTTACGTTCAGGACCATAGCCCAGCATCAATAGAAGGTATCATGCAATATATCAATAGCTCAGGAAGAGTTCAAATATCAAAGTTTGGTCTGATGACTACTGAGTGCGGATCAATAATGCACCATCGTAAGGCAAGGAGCATGTCTATTTAGTTTGGAAAGTATCATCTCCAGTATGGACACAGTACCTTCCGGACTTTGTCTGACATCGAATGCGTGTTTGGAGTCCGCCGAGAAACATTGAGCACGATAACGCAGTTCATCACCACGATGGTGGTCACCGACATAACAAACATCAGGTACCTCCGGAAAGAGACGCACGCAGTCAAATGAAATGTCACAGCTCACTTCTGGATATAAAATTGATGGGGGAAAAATATAAATATTTGTCATTTGAAATAAGAATTTAAGGGTTAAGGGTCATTTTGGGTGTTTTTTTTTTCTACGTCAGCATAACAGAACTCACGGACTACAGGGAGATATTAGAAGGTCTTACTTTCCAATAAGCGGCATGGCCTGTGAGGTTTCCGGAACTTTCTTGGCGATGAGGAACAGGAACACAGTCTGTGCTAGGAGCGTGGCGATGGACATGGTGCATTTCTGTCCTCCAGCTGGACCAGACGTGACCGCACATCAGTGTGGAACATCTCGGCACCGAAATTTACGGTTGTCATGCAGACATGTCATTTTTTTATGATGTATTAACTTCATAAGATTCTGCAGCCCAACGGGACATCGGATTGGCTAAAACCGTGCCGGTCACACCTTTAGCGGGGAGGAAATAGACGAGGAGGGCCAGCGATGAGATCAGCACACAGGGCACGATGAGGTTGATGATGTAGAACAGTGGCTTCCTCTGGATGATGATGAAGAAGACTAGCTGCTGGTATTCCAGCTCATCCCTGCTGTACTGCTCGTGGATGACCTTTTTCGCTGGCCGGTGTTTGATGACCCACTCGCCGTTCTCTGAAAGGGCGAGGTGGGGGGTTTAGCCAGAGTCGGGAAGGGGGGGGCACTCTTCTAGGGGGTCTATAGGCAAGTCGGGGGTTACGATCTAGCACCCTACCTGTAAATGCTTCGGGATCAATGACGATCCACTCGATGGTCTGGCCCTCCTCGGACGTGAGAACAAGATCGATTTCCTCTGCGCTGTAGGTCTGCGAGCTGCGGGATGCATGGCGGTAAGACAGAACAGATGAAGTAGTTTTCTATTCTCCATTTGCAAGAGGACCTATGAATACATATAACTTTTTGCTTCCCAGAGAGACACACAAATACAGACACTCCTTAATGACCTACGTGTTTACCGCCCGCCCAGACTTACGGTCAGCTCTCTCTGCCCAGTCGATATTGTATGCCGTACTTCAGCTTTGGTTGGACAACAAAGTTGGAGTTTCCATTAAATCTTTACATTATTCAGAATAAATAAAAACAATTACCTGTATTTACAGTATGCAAAGCTAAGTAATTTAGAATAGAGCTGATTTCTTCAATTCTTATGCTTGAAAAACTGGTAAGGGGCCCCTCACTTATTGATGAATTCGCTTAACGACCTAGTTGTAGGAACGGATCTCAGTCGTTAAGTGAGGAATGTCTGCATAAAAAAGAGCGAAGCTTGGGGTCAGCGCGCAGGGCAGCTGTTCATCCAGCACCCTTGGAGCAGTTTTTGGAGGTGCTGCTCATTGGCAGTGATAGTCAACAGTGATACTGATCACGGGACTCGAACCGACAACCTTACGGATACAGTTACAGAGCCAGAAACCGCTCGGTGAGACATTCAGGCATTCGGAAGACCAGCGGCCGGTGACCTTCACGCGGCGGATTTCACGCACGGTGGTGAGCTGTCACTGCTCACGCTCACCGGAAGACCATGGAGCAGTTCTGCCAGTCGAAGGGGAAGTAGCTGACGGTAATGGAGCAGGCACTGCGATAGATGGTGGGCGGGAGCCAGAGGATGCAGCCCGAGGAGCTCACCAGGGCGTTGGTGTACAGTGTGATCTCAAACTTCCCATCCACGCTACGGGGGAGAGAGCAAAAGACATCAGAACTCATGGTCAAATAGGCAAATTTGGAATGAGGTGGTCAGTGAGGATCCACGGATCAGGATGCATAGCAGGGTATAATTATTACATTATTTAATGCTTCTTCCCCTCAGACTTAGATATCTGTACATGGCTGGTGAATCAATCCATCCACCTTCCAGTGTGTCCCAGGCCACATAGAACACAGGGCTGGGGAACACGCCGGAAGGGATGCCAGCTCATTACAGGGCAGACACGCGCATACACCCACGCACGCGCCATGGCCAATTCAGGGATGCCCACGGGACCATACCAGAGTACCTGGAGGGTACATGCACACAGAGACACACACACACACACACGACGGTCCAGTTTAAGAGCTCTTAAAGAGGGGCGACATTCTCACTTGTTCTCCAGGCCAACATCAGGAAGCCAGATGCTTTTGGACGGGATGCGGAGGCAGGTGATGTTTCGATATTCCGGCATGTGGTCCCACCTCAAGCGGTAGTCGCACCATTGCTAAGAAGCGACAAATGCCAGCTCACTCTACAAAGATCAGATTACTCAGGAAACAAATGTTAGTACACAGCTGTACCATGTTACGGTCTTTATAAAACACCGAACAAGAGTCAGAGATCAGAAACATCTACCATCAGATACTAACGACTATATATAAGGTCTGTTTGTTTTTGCTCTTACCAGTTCAGTCCAAACGTTGGTAGTGAGGGCCTCTTCTCGCTCGTTCTACAAAAGCAAAACAGTAATGAGAGGATGAATGATATTTTCCACTCTTTTCAGAGTTACACATCTGAATCATAAGATATATATAAGGAACTGAACCACACCCACGTACACCACAAAGACAGACATGAATCTCACCAGAGAGATGAGGTTGGTGAGGGTCAGCTTGAACTTCACCTCAGTGATGTCGCTGTTCTTCTCTGCGGGACGGATGTTCTTGTTGTAGCCTCTCATCAGGTCCCTCAAGAGCAGCCCCTCTAGGTTCAGTCCCACAATGCCTGAGCGAGATGAGCCACTTTAGATTTTTGACATTTGACCCCTGACCTTTGACATGGGAGTTATGTTGCTGAAGCACTGGAAGGTCAGTGTGCCCTCTGTGTTTCAAGTCATCCAAACACTTGGTGGCTTTGGAAAATGTGTCATCTTCAATGGGAAGACAAAGACTTGCCGTTGCAATTGACTGTAGTGCAGAAAACCTTAGTCATTTATTAATTAAAAATTCCCTAACTCATTTTCATGCAGAAAACTGGCATGATATCTAACACATTTGTTGGCTATATGATTAATGTTATTTCTTCAGAGATTGTTTTTAATTTTACAGTGATTTACTGTGATTTATAAAACCATGAGCCACAAAACAGCACATAACTAGAAAATGAATGATCTAACGCATAAGTTTCACTGATGTCTTAAAATGACTGATGATAATATGATGTAATCGGCAGCAGTGAAGCGACGAGAGAAACCACTTAGGTCACGTAATTGTGTCATAATTGCAAATTACGGAAAAATACAAATTTTTTATGATCATTTATAAAATACGGATGCAGAAGTTAGCAATTAATTGTTGTGACAGAAACACAACAGCAACACAAGGAGACCAGCCCCAGAACCGCACAGTTCACAGGGCAAACATACCTGACAGGCAGATGAGGAGAATCAGGAGGGCCAGCGATGAAGAGGGAGATGAGTTTAATCCCATTGTCCGAAGAGAAGGCTACGATCTCCACACTGACACCCCCGTCTCCCTTTTGCCCTCCGGTCGCTGGGTGGAGCCTTTGCTCACCCGCCTGCCGGGGGGGTTATTTTTGGGCAAGCTGCCTTCAAGTGGCCCAGTGCGTCGTCAGCTGTCAGCGTTCACCCCAACAAGGCGGCCTGTCCCTGCGGTGAGACCTCCGGGGGTGCTGCATGGAGTGCATGTATTTGTCTGTGTTTCTTTGGGGGTGGGGGGGGCATTCACAATGAGTGGCGGGGGGGGAATTACAGTATTTCTGTTACTCATTGAGACATGAGTTCCAAAGAGTGCAGATTATGTTACGCTGTCGATGCGACGTGTTCCCGTAGACGGGCTGCAGATGGCCGCTGGCTGCATTTCTGCAGAGAGATGGGGGCGAGCAGCTGAAATGCGCTCGCATGTTTCTATCTATAACAAAGGCAGCCGGGATGCAAGCAAGCAGTTGAAATGCGCTCGCATGTTTTTATCTGTAACAAAGGAAGCTTGGAGGCAAGCGCGCAGCTGAAATGCGCTCGCATGTTTTTCTCTATAACAAAGGCAGCCAGGATGCAGGCGTGCCCCAAAATTCTGCTTCTTTCACTCCTGTATACATAAAGTTACAGCCACTAAACGGTCTGGGAACTCCAAAGCGCCTTTCCAGTCTGCCTCAAAACCATCTCTTGCATTGAATAAGCAGCTGTTGTTGCTGGGCAACCAGGTCAAAGGTCACCTTGGTGTCACTGTCCTAAAAGTGCTTGTTTACAGGCGACCAATTTGGTTTTTAAAAAGCACAGGAGCGCTGGCAGCTGGTGGCGTTGGAGGACTGCAGGGGTCCTACACAATCTGCAGAGCTTTTACAGTATTTCGGAGAAGCAAATGTAGCTAAAATGGATATAAGAATATGATGAGACAAACCTGGCAACTCGCATTCTTTGGAAAGCCCAGAATTTTAATATTATGGAAAAGATAATTATGGGGATGACAGTTCAACAATCAAGGGTATTACTTCTTGGCTGTACTTCAATATCTAATATATGGTATAAATAAATAGCAGCAATCTATGTTTGTCGTTCCTTACAGAAGAAACAAATAGCTGAGTTGTTGAAAGCTGTTGTTGGACAGCACATACAGAAGAACATACAAATATATGATCTTAACAATGCAACGCAAAAGGGTTTAATTGAGCCATTTTATTGCGATACTTCCATGACTCACCTCCAAGCACCAACAGTTTCCCGTCACTATCTGTGCCTGTCGGCTCCCCTTACGGACAAACCATTGGTGAAGCATTTAGGGAATCTCACGGATATTCAGGCATTCGGCCACTCGGGACCCGAGCGGACAGCTGGACTAGAAAACGATCGCACAAGAGCAGGCATGCTGACAACGTCCGGGCGCGCCCAGCCTGTCACAGAGGATGTGTACATACTGGCAGACAGCTACAGCCTCCTGTTGAAAGAGGTTTCCAAAAAAGACTCCGCTGACATGCCTTCAGGACTACAAAGAAAAAAAACATGTCACCGAATAAGTGTATACATATTAAAGATTGCGCAAGTTGTTCAATATTTTATCTTAAGCTCATTATCCTACATTGCACGTTCCAGATCTCAGAAGCTGATCTTCTTTTTTGTGATGTCTGTAAATTCCTTTATACAAGAGGAGGCAACGGACTTCATTAAGGGAAATTTGATTTTTGACTATCCAGTAGGGGGTGCTAAAGTGATGGTGAAAGAACATTCTCCGGAAGATGCCAGTTCATCCCAATCTTTGATAAAAAAAAATATTATCTTTCTTTCAAGATCTTCATGGAAACTATGGAAGGAGAGGTGAGGAGGTGTGGTCCTTCTCTGCATTCTCCTTTATCAGGCAGCAGTATATTTGTGCATTTCTGTGAACGCAAGCCTTTGAGGGTTATGGATTAATTCTTGCTGGTGTCTATCTGCTATGCATAATTATTAAGTCAAACAAGAAATTAAGACCATAGAATATAACCAGTAATTTATTTAGATTGCCGTAGCTGGCAGGGTAGCTAAATGATTTAGAGAAGACTATGGTCTCTGTGGCAACAACTGAATCCTAAGGTCATGGCAATTTTTATCATAGGTAGCTTTCGTCCTGCGCATATCTGGCCACAGAAGGTTCCGGTTTTGTGCTGCCCACAGAATAGGATAGGGTGGAAACCAGCAAGGTAAGGCGATAGAGTCCGTGATAAATATTATTATTTTGTTTAAGCAACGTTTTGTTTCGGAGAAATATTTTTCAAAGTGGAATGGAGAAGATGTCCAGACCTTTGAGGCAGCTGAGGATTCACCAAAAAGTGCTAAAAAAAAGCACCACGAAGAAAACACAATGGAAACAAAACTCATTTTTTTAATCTTTTTTTCTTGATTTTTCTGCAAAAATACAAAGTATTTGTGTTGTGTACATGCAAATAAATACCTCAAAATTGGAAAATACGTTAAAGATGTTGTCTGCATCATTCACAAAAGGCTCAATCTTTGTAAACATGTCAAGTGTGTTTATGTGTGTGTGTGTGTGTGTGTGTGTGTGTGTGTGTGTGTGTGTGCGTGTGTGTGTGCATCCATGCTCTTCCCTCACAGCCATGTGAGTAGGCAGGTCACCCAGCGCCATCACATTTAGTCTCCATGCTCTGAATCCTGGTTTTCAATTACATCCAGATACATGTTTCTACCAGAAGGCACTAGAACAGCTGCATGTATGCAGAAGTACAATGATGAATCCTGACAGCTAGGGGGCAGCACAGAGTCCGCCTCTGCACCCCCCACCATCTCTGTCGACACTGGCACACCTGTAGAGAGCTACAACAAGTAGAGGCTCAATGATTCCTCTATCCGCGGCATACCCTGTGTCTAACCATCAAGGCATTTCAGATATCAGCCCCCTGCACCACCTCCCGGCCACGTCTCTGATACGCTTTCAACGCCTCCAGAGCCAGGGCGATGACTTGGGGCATGCTGCGATAGAAGGCCTCATTCTCCAGGCCCACCAGGCAGGGGAATGTGATGGTACGGCCACCGACTGTAGCCCGGATGCGGGCCTCATAGAGCCCCTTCTCATTCTTTGTCATCAGGTCCACCAGCACCTGGAAAAGGGTGAAAGACGCGTGTCCAGGAAGTGTTTCTAAAAACCCATACCAGCACATGGTCCATAGTCCATCAAACCTCACGTTCTCACTTTAATCACTTATCTATACCTTCGGGGAAAGGATGTCGTATACCTGCTGCTGGGATAAGGTGGCCTCGAGGGACTCAAGACATTGACGTCAAAGCTGGGGAGAAATTTAAGGACGGAAACGGAACTGACCTCCTGGAAGTTCATGCAGAGGTTCTTGGTAGGGATCCCCAGGACCCAGCGGTACATGTCTCTGATCAGGCTGGTGTTGTGCATCACTTCCAGCACCCCAGGACATGCTAAGACACACACGGCTAACGTTACTGGGTGCCCTATGACATCTGTTTCCTCTTGGGTTCTCCACATAATGAACACTCTTGCAGGTGTAATACCGCTACACAAAACACACCTTTGCCATCTTCTTCAGATGCTCTTCTCTCACGCAGACCTTTCTGTCTCCTGTGGGCTCGAGCTGTGTAGAAATGGATTGAGAGGCTTCAACGAGACTATCCATGTTGCGCTCCGCTCTACCCGGTCAGAATCTTTTAAACCTTTCTAATAAGTGGTGGCTTGAGCTTAACTGTAAACGGCTTTCAGTTCAGTGACTTGCACCTTGCCGTTTTATTTTGGTGTGACTTATGTGGAATCCCAGAGGACTCACCTTCTTGCCTCCTGAAGATGGCAGCGTTCGGAAATAGCTTCACCATGGGCGGAGTAGCAGGAGTCCAAACAGGATCTGGAACTTTCTCCCCACCTGCTCGAGTGTCATCAGGTGTTGGTGACTGATGGAATGGAGGCAGGGCCGGAAGTGCATTCCCGCCCGCAGCTGTCACACAGGGACAGAGTGGCTTGACAGATTCCTGTGGTCGTGCTGTTGATGGGCCCCCTGAACCGGGGTCAGGCCCCTGACCTCCAAGCTTGTGTGATCCTGGGCCTGGATCCCGGGGCACAGGCACCGCTGACATGCTCACCGTTGTGGTGTCCAATAATACGCCACCTCTTTCTAACCTGGATCGCAGCCGACCAATCAGCCAGCGGTACTCCCCCAGTAGCTGGGCAACAGCATGGTCTCCCTCCTGCCATTCAACACAAGCTGTCATCACACATGATACCTCAGTGTACAGATTACACAGATAACTTAGGATTTATGATATACCTGTAAGAAGAGGTTTCTCTCCCTGGACAGAGACTGAACATCTTCTGTAGTGGGCTCCTGGTCCCAGTCTTTAGCAATGTCACTCAGGAAGTCTGCCCAGTCGCCTGCCTGGGGTCCCACTTCCTTGAAAAAGGGAGGTGGGCGATGACCCATGGCTTCAGGTGACATGGTGACCCCTACCTGTCCTTTTAAAATAATTCTCCTGTTATTCCATCGTAAACACACTATATTATCCAAACTATAAAAACCCACAGGACCTGTAAAACATTGCACTTAACCTTAATATATGTTAAATCACAGAAAAAGTATTTTTGTGGTCCTCCAGTCCACCAGGGGGCACTTTCAGGAATGACAGTACCATACCTGGCAGTGTAGGAGCAGCCCTGCGTTTACGTGTGGAGTAGGCAGTGTTGTAGATGTGGTCCACCAGCTGGGGAAGGGTCTCAGTAAAGAAGTTCAGGTCAACTTTGTCCCTAATGTAGTCCTCTGCACGCTGCAGGAGGTCCAGCAAGGTTTGCAGGAATGAGTGCATCTCTGCAAATGCAACAGTCCTGCATGTTAGAGAACATTAGGAACTCCCATATTGAGACCGGGTATAACTTATAATTTGTTCCCTGTTCACGTAAAAATTTTACTTTCCTCAAGATGGGAAGTACATAGTTCCAGGTATTTATTACTTTGCATCTAGCTCCATTAAATGTAAACTAGCCAATAACAGTCACAAGCTGAAAAAAAAAACAGCCAATAAGAAGAGTCAGGCATGAAAACCGCAAAACGGGTATCTGCTGCAGCTGAATATTTGCTTTGCATTATTTGCAGCCGTTTGTAGGAAGGTTTTGGCTTCACTGCGCGAATGTTCGCCCACTCACGGCATTTCCTGAGGCGACCTCGACACCTCTCCCCCACCGCCCGGCTGCAGGCTGCAGCACCCTGTGCAGGGGGGCAGAATCCGCTGTAGAAGCGACACAGGGAGCTGAACTCCGACCTCTGCTGTTCTTCGGGAAGCTCGGACGTCTTCAACAGCTCGCTACACGTGGGCTCCCGGCTTCCGGAAGATTCTGCCGGTGACAAGGTAGTGGGGACACAAATATAACGGAAAGGGAGCATAAACCACGCAAAATGACGCTAAATTTGAGGCGATTAATTGCCCTAAAGTCGTGAAAAAGGCTAATTATAACAGGTATGTGGAACCACATCTACTGGAAGCGCACTTTGCATTTCCTCCAGAATCCAGTCTGAGAAAGCTGTGACACGTGTGTACACCCCCGGTTTCCCCTTCGCCCCACAGCCGTCGCCCCAGGATGTGATGCCATACAGCTGGAAACGGCCAGAGGGCCAGTCCTGGTAGATCAGAGGTCCTCCTGAATCACCCTGCAACGTGAGCAATAAGAGCAAGACCTCCGGTTACCTGGCATCGATAAAATGTCTCTCTCTCCCTCTCTCTTACCTTGTAAACAGTCTGTAGGGTTTGCAAACTACCCCAATGCTTTTGATGC
Source organism: Brienomyrus brachyistius (assembly GCF_023856365.1). Taxonomy (NCBI): domain Eukaryota; kingdom Metazoa; phylum Chordata; class Actinopteri; order Osteoglossiformes; family Mormyridae; genus Brienomyrus; species Brienomyrus brachyistius. The sequence goes on along the minus strand of NW_026042422.1, from coordinate 347,280 downwards.
AGGTAACTTTAGCTTTATAATGGGATACAATAGATTTGCCATAAGATTTCTTGTGTGAGTGTCCGACAATGTGAGTGTCACGCCGAATGCATGCGATTTGGCACCTCTGTAGATGGATCTTGAGGAAATGGGTAGATGGAAATGTGAGGGGGGCTTGTCAGAGTCAGAAACCCACTTGGCAAGAGTCGACGCCACCGCTGAGAAATCCGGCACAGAACATGGTGTTGGTGAGCAGCTCCTTGCCCAGGACGTTCCTGCACATGCTCTGGGGCAGAAGGGGCACTTTGGCCTCCATCACTTGCTCAGCTGAAGGCCCATCTTACAGAAAAAGATCGTCAGGCGAAATCTTCACGTTCATGCTGAACATCTGCCGACCGCCTGGGTAAGGCATTAAGAATAGAAGCCCCCCCATACACACCTTCATACTGGGAGCCCCAGCCAGCCACCAAGCAGGACGCCCCCGGTGGAGGGTCCTGGCCGGATGGCAGGCAGATGGGGCTCACACGGTGTGACATCATCACAGGGGAGGCCAGCTCCACCAGGGCGATGTCATTGTTGAAGGTCTTGGGATTAAACTGCAAATGCAGACAGAAGAACAGAAGTCAAAGATTTCTATATGGAGGCATGGCTGTTAGGGAATCCAGCTGTTGTGTCCTTGAAGAAGGCAGTCAGTTGCTTACACAGAGCGTCCCGAGGGCAGAACGAAAAATGATTGGTTCAGAGAGATAACGAATGAGATTGCAGAGGTTGTCGGTCTAAGTATAGGAGGCAGGACTAGCCAATCAAATGCTTTGGTCCCTCCTCTTCTTGTTGCTTGGACCCACCTCCTCTACAATCTGATTGGTTATTTCTCTGAACCAATCGTTTTTCGTTCTGCCCTTCGAAAATTTTTGTGTAAGGAAAACTCCCACAAGTTTCAGGTATAGTTTTGAGCACAAACCTATAATTTCAGGTGAAAGTCATACATGGAGCAGAATCCATGCCAGGGAGGAGACAGGAAATATGTAGCGGTACCTTTGGGTGAGTGACGATTCGATTGACCTTCATGACCTGCTCCTCAGGGTCAGTCTTGGTGATGTCGAACTCCCCCACTACCACCGTCCAGTAATTCTCACTTCGGCTGCTGTGTTGAGCGGGGGGGGTAGAAACAAGGGGGATGAAACAGGCAATTCTTAGCATCAAAATATCAGTTTAAGGAAGACAAAATACAAAGTCTATCCTAAATCTATCACAGGTGGCTCAGATAAAGCAACTCAGATCAAGCTTCTAGTACAGTACTGACATAGAACATTGAGTAGACCATGAGTGGGATGATATTTTCTTCTGCAGCTGGGCTGTTCTATTGAGTATATTTCTGTTGCTCGGTGTGTGGAATTGCTCGCTGGTCCAGCTCACCCCGAGAAGCAGTGGGCGGCCGTCACCACCCAGGCACTGTCCACCAACACTCCCCCACACATAAACCCCCCATCCAGCTGCAGGTTCACCAGCCAGGGCCAACTCCCTGGGGTGGCCAGCTTGCCACCCACAATCCTCGAGCGTGGCTGGGTGACGTTTTGGCCCGATGGGACCCGGTGCCCGCAGAACTCTAATGGATACATCAAGGGAGGGGTGAGTGAGGAGAAGAACAACCAAATATGCAAAAAGGAATCATATGACAGGTAGCAGTTGGTCACATGGAGCTGGACGGCAGAAGGGCAGGCAGATGATTGGATGCTCACCTGTCATGCCCGGCTGAGGGGTGGGCAGGAGCTTGAGGCTGCGTATGGCACTCAGGAGGCTACACCGGAGCACGCGTGTGCTGCAGCTCTCCCCCATGACACGTACACAGCGCCCCCTGTCACTTTCAGCCTCCGGACAGTGCAGGCGATAGAAGCCACATGCCTGGCTCAGTGCCCAGTTTCTCTCCCCCTCGTCCAGCAACTTTTGAGCCTCGCCTATGGCCTCGCAGGTGGGCTCCTCCAATGCCGTGCCTGGGGCTGCTGGAAAGTTCCATTGTGTGTGTGACGGCAGGGGGTGTTTCTTAATTTTAATTGCACTGGTATGCGGTTGGTTTATCAACAAAGCCTGTCACATCAGTAACATGTCGTTTCTTCTAAGGATCAGTTACTTAAGCTCATCTGGTGCTTAATGATGTCGTGTATGAGCCATGTGACCATCATGTGTCAAACACCAAACCTGTTACACGGCTGTGTCATATGACATTTCCCTGATTTCACCCGTGATTGGTGAGGATGGAAGGGAGCTTGGCTTCTTACCGCAGGGTCCGGAGCGCCGCCCACAGTCCTGGAAAAGGCACGGCACACATCCCCGGCAGCTGCTCTCGGCCCGGCTGCGCTCCGATGCCGCCACCTCCAGGGCTGTCAAAGCGCTGGCCAAGGCGGCCTCCAGAACCACGGTACCGCGGTCAGACAGAGCTGCGGGGATGATGTGGACCCAGGTGGCGACGGGTCAGCATCAGAACACACGGTACCACTAGGCAGTAGGCCCAGCGCCCATAGGAATGGTACAGCTACTGCTTCAGTGCGGAAAAGCGTCCACTCTGGCCAGACACACCCCTATTCCCAATCAACCATGTTGCCATGACGACACATCAGCACAGAACTTGTTCGCTCCTACAGACGCAGCACGTGAGACACCCCCCCCCCGATCAATCCACCCCCCAATTCCACCTCCCCTTCAAATCTTCTTCAGAGCTCAGCAATTGAGTACCGCTAATGACGGCGTTTCTGATTGAAGATTTAATTAGTGCCTCTCCTATTAGGCGAAGGGAGCGGGGTGGGGGGGTGGAGGGGGGGTAAGGACCATGTTTTACACTCTACTACACTTTCCTGCCTTGTTTTTATTTATTATAGTTTTTATGTTTAATATGAAGGAGGAAATAATTCCATTGTACCACATACACCACAATACATACTAAAAATGCAATATATTGAGGCTATAATATAGAAAAATTTAGCCGCAAATTTTGTACTTGTTCGAACAGAGAGATCAGGGCACCCGCATCCTGAAGCTGAATGAAAGTGAATGAAGATAAAGCTATCCCGTTAACCCACAAATCTCACTTTGTGATACTGGTCCCAGGTCTGCAGAAGCACAATAACCTGGGAAGGATTTGAGTAAATCGGTGATGAAGTTCTATAGAGCTATGCAGGGCTTAAAACACCCACAGAACTCATCCCACGGGGCGCTAACCTCAGTGGTACGTACCTTGCAGTGCACTGGCTGGCATCCTGTAGGTTTCTCTGGCTGGGGGAGCAGCGGACACTTGGCCCAAAATCAGTAGGAAGGCCAGCAGCATAATGAGATCAGGCGATATATAAACCAAAATTCAGAAATTTCAAAAGGTGTCTTTGCAGAAAATGTTTTGACAGCCCCCCCCAGAGCCCCCCCAGGGCTTTTTGTCTCACAGTTTCTGTAGCAACCGTCTGCCTCCTTCTTACTGGAAGAGGCCTCTCCCACAGTCGCATCTGTCTACAAGTTTATGTAAATAACAATAGACGCGTAGCATCCTCTCGTATATATAGAGCCACTTGGGGCACAATGGGAGGGGGTGGGGCCTGGGATGAGACTGAAGGGGCGGAGCTAATGTCCTGTGGCCAATGAGCAAACAGAATTCATTAAGACGGTCAGAGCAGAGTGCAACTCGCCAAGACTGGAAAAATAAATGTGGGCGCAATTGTGGAAGGGGTGGGGGGGGGATTCATTAGCATTAAACACAAACTGGGGGGGGGGGGGGTGAAAGATGGACTATATTGAAAACGGTGATGAGGAGGGAAAGGCTCTGGTGATGGAGAGGAGAGAGAAGAGAGGACAGGCGAATGAGAAGGAGAGAGAGAGACTCCCAGCATTTTAGCCGGCTTTCAATGGACGCATTGTCCTCAGAGCCGTCTCTCTTCAAAGCCGCCTCCTAACGATGACAGCACTGCTGCCTCCCCTCATCATCCTGACGCTTTCATCTCAGCCATTAAAGTACTGCAGCTTCACATCACTTTCCTCAATCCCATTTGAACGTAAACTCATTAGAATAAAAAACATACATTCGGCAGCCGCAGCAGCATGCCTTCAGATGGAACAGAACCGTCGATCGCATTTAGAGTGTGAAACACCACGTTCGGTTGAGACCAATTACCTGGTCACATAATTGTGTGCGTGCGTGTGGTCAGGGTTTAGCAACTTGGCGTTCCCGAGCCCCCCCTGTCCAGGCCTTGTTCTGTGCCAGTCGGAAGATGAAACACCAGTCACTGATCACCCCCCCCCCCCCCCCCCATTTACCCAGGTCACACATTGGCACTGCGATCTGTGTGCTAACTTGGAACGAGAGAGATGGCATGACATAAATGGATAGTACCCTTTCATCCCCCCCCTCCCCACACCACCACCCCCCAGGATCTGAACTCCTTTGATTACACAGCCCCCTCCCATCCCGGATGGAACACGCACTCACATTCCCCCTTTGGGCCAATCCGATTTCCTCTATCTCTCTGGCAGCCAGTGAGACAGCTATTCCATCCTATCCCATCCTGACCCCCTCCCCACCTGTCCAGGTTCCGGCCAGGAACCCCCCCCCCCACCAACAAAACATGTCACAGCACGACAAAAATTGACAGAGGCACGACTTTGCTGTTAAAGCATTTTCATGCACTTTTACGAACGTGAGTCACTCACTGGCTCTGAGTGCCTCTAGGATCTTCCATTAGTTCTTAAAATATTAAGCTGCACAGGACCTGCACTCAGGAAAAGTATCAATTTGTACCTTTAATTTGGTACTGGGGTTGTAGCCTCAAGGGTCAGTTGTACCCTAACTTTAAATGCACCATCTTCATGGTACAAACAAAATTAACGTACCAGTGATACAAAATCCTCTTCACAGTTCATTTCTGTACCTTTAACAGTACAAATTCCTACGACTGAGGGTACAATTCAGAGAGTTTTGAAGGTACAGCCCCAGTGACAAGCAAAGGTACAAATTGCTACTCTTTTTATCTGACAGTGTGCAGCCCATCCTAAGCAGCATAGGGAACAAGGCAAGGTACATTAGTCAGGATGCAGGTCCATTACAGGGTATAGGCCTGCCTGCCCTCATGCCTGTGATGTCTCTCCTGCCCACCCTGCTGCTATACCACCATTTATTCTTCCATCAGAAGCAGCACCAGCCTGCCCTCCACATTTATACAGTGAAAATTTCTAAATTTGAGTCTATGTTAGTATTATGTCATTTTATTCATTTGACTTCCTGTGCCAGCCCCTCGAGGATGGGCTCCCCCGTTGACTCCGGTCTCCCCCCAAGGTTTCTTCCTTCTGGAGTTTTTCCTTGTCACTGTCACCTGGCTGGCTTGATCTCTGGAGGCTTTGGGCAGGGATCATGTAAAGCGCTTCGGGACAATGTGATGTTGCGGAAACGTGCTATACAAATAAAATTAAAGACATACACATGCAATGGAAAAAGAGCAAACCAATTCCAAACAGGGCCTGCAGGTGGGATTCAAACCCACGGCAACAAGGCAACAAAGTGCTACCCACTGGACCAGCATACCACCAGCAGCTCTAGATTAGTTTAGGATGGACCTGCGGAGAGAGACATTCCCAACGAAAGTTTTAGTCAAAAAAAAAAAAGGTTTCTTTGGGAGATGTTCAGTGCGTGCAATTATCCCCGGCAGCTTCCACTGTTCATTCACTGGGAATGCAGAATGATCCCACTGACACCCACCCGAGCGGCACCAGGGTTCTGCAGAAGAAACCCGAGCCGAGGCAGCAAAGATCCAGGAGGGAACAGGAGGATGTTAAAGCCATGTGGAATGACACCCGAGTATTATGCACGGTTACAAAAAACCCCCATTGCCATTGTTTTGGGGGTAAACAATTGAGAAGTAGGTCACTGGGATAGAGGAGACAAAAAGCCATAATGTCCCACAAACTGGAGGGAGCTTGTCCTTCCCCAGGGAAGCATCAGCAGTGTTCCAGTGAAAAGGCCACTCTTTTATTCAAACAAACAATCTTTTTCATATTATCTCATAAAGATATTTGCCCATTATCAAACAAAAATGACAACTCATAAATATGTCCGAGGAACAAAATTACATTTAAATCCACCCCCCCCCCCAAAAAAAAAAAAGAATTTCAGCGTTATCTGCCTTTAACTTGATTAAGCAAAGCATTCCGATCAAATTACAATTTTAACCGCGGCAACACAAAAATCAGGAACTTTTGAAAGATTAAAAAAAAAAATGCAAGACAAGAAAAAGTTTAAGATTAGACTACTTAATATACGAGTCAAACTTAAGTGTAGCCTCTGCTCATAGCAGTACGATGCAATCTGGATGCAGCTTCGTTAATATGCAAACGGACGAACATTACAAAGACTTGCACATTAATTCAAAGTCAGATTAGAAACACAAAACTATCACCAATCAAGTGGTCAAACCTTATACTACTTCAGAACTAAAATAAAGATTATATTCTGACTGAACCCACCAATATAGAATGTAGTTTGATTATTATATCCATTAAAAAAATTGTTTATGAAATACAACTCTCTCTCCCCCCCCCACCCACAAAGGGCCAATTGGTTATTGTTGTAGATGTGTCTGCCCATTCTCTTTGGATACCGTCCTTAATGATGGCCAGCAATCTGTGCTGTACCCCCCTGTTTTACAGAGCAGTCCATATTCTGGGGCATTACTACAGGTGTGGTTATCAGTAACTTCTGGATGTCAGACCCCTAGACGGCCAGCCTAAAACCAGGCAGACATCACACAAATCAGTCACCATTGTCATTTCTTAACTACTAATAATTTGAACATTTGGCACAATAACGTAAAGGCCGGCATCCTTAGCCCCCACTCCACGATGCGCCCTCATTTCAGCCTTCATCAGCTGCTGAACTCCGGAGACGCCTTGCTCGAAACTGGCTGACCCTGTCGACCTGCAACTCCACGGCACTCATTACAGTCCAGCAGCTGCTACACCTGCAGAGACACCATAGGTTAACCATGTTTTGAACAGTCCACCCAATTCAGCCATTGCATTAGTGATGGTCAAAATGACGTTTCATGAACCATTTGCTGTATTTGTTTAACCCACTAGATGGTGCTCTTGATTTGCTTTGGGGTATGTTTTGTGCCCTTTTTTGAACAGAAGGTACACACATACATTGTGAGCAATTTAGAGAGATGCCAATTAACCCAACCCAAAGGACTACAGCAGTATTTTCCAATTCAGTCCTAGGGGACCTGCAGACGGACCACGTTTTTGCTCTACCGGGAGCAAGTATGGAGAAAAAAATGTGGACCATATGTGGATCCTTGAGGACCAGACTGGGAAACATTGGGCTACACAAAGAAACTTGCACGACACAGGGAGCACATGCACCTTCCACAAACACACAGAGTAATGACAAAATTTAAACCCCCAACCTCAGGAGTGAAACAAAAGTGCCCCCCATCCACCAATTCCAGCTAATATCCTAGGGCCAAACCTACTTAAAAACATCATTAGGACTAGACAGCAGAGTACAGCCATGATTTGCCTCCAGGTTCCCCTTATCTGTTCTCTTCCTGATCCATCCTGCATACCACTCCTGCAGGGTGCGGGCAATGTGAGCCATCTCCCTGGGTCGGACATCCCGGCCAATGCAGGCTTCCAACTCCAGCAGCTGCCTGCGCTGGTCCAGCTTCCCACGGATTACGTCAGCATAGACGGCATCGATAAACAGGTCCTCCAGCTGCCGCAGGCTTCTCAGCTCGAGGTCCTGAAGCAGCATGGAGTAGGGGATACACTGTGGGGGGGGGGGGGGGTCATATGGGCTTCTTTACTGGCTCAGTCATCTGCATCATTCATATACCCCCCAAAGCTTGTCAGAATCTTCAAAAAAAAGCACATTAAGAAGCCCCAAATTATTAACAGGCAAAAATCTTTCCCAGGGAGCTTCTAACTAAATGGAACTGCATTGTCTAGTGATGGACATAATTACTTTTCATGAACCATTTGCTGTATTTTTTGACCCCACTAGATGGTGCTCTCTGTACAAATAAAGGGCAAACCAAGAGCACCATCGACTGGGGTTACTTTTCCATCACTTTTGTCAACCATATCATTAGCTACGGTGTACCTGCATAGAACCAGCCAGACTGACAAAGGTTAGCTGCCTCAGTTTGTTCTTCTGGAGGTCTGTCAGTGGAGGAAGGTTGACTTCATTTTCTGAAAGAAGATTGTTTAATAATAAAGACCCGTATATAATACATTAATATGACGCACAACATAATTCTATGTAAAGCTTCATTCAAAACACTCTTTAACAAAAGAAACAAAATGCATATTACCTTTGTAGTCGAGGTAAGTTCCATAAGCAAATATATTTAATAACTGGGAATATTCCCTGTTAGGACCCTTGGAAACCTGTGCCAAACAAAAACCTCTGCTTTAACCGGAGGTGTATTCATGAAGCCTTGTACTGTAAGTGCCGTTACGTTCAACTTGGAAACAGCGACATCATGAGGAGGAATTCTACATTTCAATTAATATCAGATTAATTGAACTGGATCACAAGCTTGGAGGTGCTAGATGGACGGTATGGGCTCAATCACAAAGGCGATGAGATCGGATCTGGTTTACCTCCTGGACGTGAGGCAGGTCCAGGAACTCTCCATAGACGTAAACCCCTGGAGCCTCCAACAGCTGATTAATAAGGGCTATTAGCGCTGCCCCCTTTGTGTTTTTGGCCAGCAGAATAAACGGTTCTAAAGGGCTGTTATGTGTCTGCTCCCCTGCCATTGCAATGAAATCTACAATAAGGAAAAAAATACATAAATGATCGGTAGAAATCATTCCGGACAATATTAATCTAGGTGAGCAATAAGATGAAACAGAAGCAAAAATCAAATAAAGTTGTCATTAGTCACAGGTACTTAACTACTAATTAAGGATTGTGACAAAAAGTTGCATGTAACACCACAATTAACTGGCTGAATATACTCAAGTAAACGTGAGGATTATTAAAAACCATTGTTATACGATGTGACTGGTTAGACGACTAACGGATTTTCACACAACATCAATAGAGCAGAAAAAACACTAAACGACGACTTGGTTATACAAAGATTGGCGCATTAAAAAAAATAAACATCAACAAAACCGGTGAATCCTGATCATTCCTGTAATGACTTTTCCTATCATTCGCAAGCCAGTTACCTAACCTTTCCGTGCTTGTTCTAAAGCAATTCGGCTTCGTAAAATGCGCACGCAGACAACACCAAGCTTCGGCCGTCATTTATTAATAAAAGGATGGGAAGCTGCAGATGAAGAGCGGACATCTGCGCACGCGCGCTACTTGTATCACCGCCTGACTTCGACTTTAAATATAATTGGCGTGTAACTCTCCTAAGCTACTGTTGCAAATGTAGTTTTAGTTTAAAGGTTGCCTATCCCCAAGGGCATAACTTTGGGTTGAGCATGAGGGGGTGAGGTCTCGTCCCATTTAATGGGGTCCGAGTGGGTTACAACCCCGCAGCCTCCATAATTTACGCTCATGCATGTGTCGCTAATTTAATATCTTAAATCTTTGAGTTGCCCAGTGGCTCGGTACGTAAAAACAACTTGTTTTTGTGGCCGCCCGTGTTTATTAGAGTGTTCGTGTGCACAATTACACACATGTTATCTCCCGCTACGTGCTGTTTACTAAAGGCAAACAGCGTCTCAATAGGCGCACTAGTGATCCCCGGGAACGTCGGCTTCCTGATTCGATTTAGGCCACAGAAACTCACCTGCTAAATTTGGCTGCAGTGATCAGAAGCATAATTTAAGAGTAACCGTGTAAAAAGACCGGAGGTATTATGTTATCACTACGCTAATCTTAATGATGTTCCTCCCAGTAACATTATCATTGTGTCTTTTTGTGTTAATTACAAATAATAATGCAAAATTGCATAAAATGACTGGAAAACTTTCTACACTGGCGGTTGCTTTAATCTAGATCTGAAAAGATGGCACAGTACTCTTTTGTAACTAAATGTATTAATGTATGTTAATGATGGTGCAGTGGTTAGCACTGTTTCCTCACACCTCTGGGACACGGAGTTCGAGTCTTTGTCTTGGTTACGTGTGTGTGGAGTTTGTAAGTTCCGTAAGGATAAGCGGTTTGGAAAATAGATGGATGGATATTAATGTGTAAGTTAAAGATTATAAATCTATATGCATTTCGTAAAGTCTTTGCCAGTTATTAGGGATGCGATTTTTCAAAACAAATGGCCAGAATTTGACAGAACTGCAATAGCCTGTTCTTTTACCGTTTAAAGTAATGGTTCAAAATATATACAATATATAATAGTTTGCTACTGTGGTACAAGGTGATGGTCCATATCAGTTGTAATTCTCCAACAACATGCATTATGGATACATGCTTTTAAAGCCAGCATTGGTTGGCTTGAGTTCATCTTACGGTTAAGAAGCGATACAATGGACAAAGTAAAGAAGGAAGGCAACTCATTTTAGTTATCGGATCAAAAAAACATAGCTAAATGTAATTAGCAGTGTGAAATGTACCACATGTTGCCCTGAAGATGATGTAGACACCTCACCCAGTAAACAAGAAGTTTCAAATATTTGGATGTCAAGTGGAGGCTTGGTGGATTTTACTGCCGTTTAGTTCCTTATCCGTATCTTCTCGAAGTTGTCAGATATGAGAAGATTTAGAAGTACGTTCATTCATTTTACACAGTGTCACGTTCTCAGGGTTGTATTTGCTGACACACATCAGTGAAGATAAAGATGGATTATCGGTGTATGTATACGTAACCCAGTGAAATACATTTCACAATATGTCATGCAAATGTTTGGACTAAGTAAGAGGCATTGCTTATGAACCGATTAATTACCTCAGTTATTTTAAAAAGGGAAAGACTGGTTGACAATGCAAATTTGACAATGCCTGTCGGTTTCCTAATGTATTGATTTTCAGATTAGATAATGCATCTGATTTTTTTCAGGCTTTGCGGAATTGTTCATACATCTGGACGGACACTGCCACCACGGGTCCTGGAGGTCTCAAAAATCAGTGCTCCGGCAGTTAGGTCAGACTGAACCAAGGTACGGTGACCACCACTGCAGCTTTGGGAGAGAATCCTTCTTGGTTGCTCTTCATGTTCCGTGGTAAAATGGCAGCTTAAGTACCCGTCACCTTAGCGGAGATGCCCAGCCACTATGATGCACCTGGGGGGGCACCACTCATTTCACGTGCTCCTCTTAACAAAGAACGACATTCTACCCTCCATCTGCTAGTTCGGCACAGGAGGAGAATATCATAGGTCAGTCAACAATCCTATACTGTGGGTTCTTCAAGATCTCAATGACGCTCTCACTAGCGAGCAGGAAACGTTGTGATACACATATGAATGATAGCCAGACCAATTAAGTATTGCTAATTATGGGGTCAGCTGGATCGGAAGTTATTATAACTGCAGGGGATCCTTAGGATCACTTAAGGATCAAGGATTTTGTCATTTGATTGTCACGGAAAGAAATCGTATAGTGTAACAAATTAATATCCAGAATTAAATGCGGTAGAATCCACTTTAGGCGACATGTTTAATGATCTCTCAGATCTTGTAAGCTAGGACTGCTGTGTGCTTTAATATATTTAAATCACAGGGCGTTCTTTTTTAGGTGATGTAATCTTGTGGACTGAAGGGTGCTGATTAAGTTCTTGTGAAAGTTCTTTGCAATATGGATATGTGCTGTGCAGTTTTAAATTATGGTACGTAGCCAGAAGTAGCCGACAGATGGCGCCAAAAGACAAATGTAACAACTGTGGTGTTTTGCTCTGTAATTAAGGGTAGATCGATTTTGATTGGAACCAATTCAGCTGAATAATCCAAGAACTGAATACATTGAGTAGCATTTAATTATTCAGTACCAAATATTACTGGGGTAAATAATGTTAACAACTGGGAAATTTTTGTTTGGTATTTGGCCAAAGGCATATTGCAATTAGTTTAAAGACATTGATTTAGAAGACAACTAATAATATTCGGAATACGTGATGGAGTAAAATGAAGAGTGTTATTTAACCACATAGGCTACCTAGAGAGAATATTGAGGGGCAGTGGAAAGAGTAGGCTAAATCGAAAATTCTGATTAAAATCGTATAAAAGCAGCGAAAAATTAAATGAAATTTTAATGTCAAGAAACATTGACTGTACTGTGGCGTATAAAGTTACACAAATAGTTAATATACTGAAATAATATCTATACATGATTTGAAATCAACATCGACTTTAATTGCCGCGACATAATCATGATCAAGAACATGCCGTAGATAAGTCAAAAACCTCCAACAGAAACGCATTATTACCAGTCAATTACATTGACAGCAAAATGAACTATGGCGCCAACGGCGAAACCCACCACTAATGGTTTTTTTCGTGGTCTTTCTGGGAACGTTTCCATGGTTTCTGGCGATGTCCTGACCTGTTAGTGTTCATTAAGATGCGTCGGATCAAATTATATCTAGTTTCCATGTCAGCTCGACTGGAGGATTAAGTGCTCATGTGAAAGCGGACACCTCGTTACGCTTGTTATCTGAAAATGAAAAGAGAACACCTCGAATACGACCTTCCAGCGATTTGCATAGGCAACCACCTACGGCTGTAGAAATATACAACACAAGTTTACGAGGGACCGTTTTTTTCTTTTGCATTGAACGCGTAACTTAATATCTTAACTAACTTACTTGCAGTGAGATTTAAAAATGCTATCCTTCATGTCCATATTTACATGAAACGAATGTATGAAACTCAATTCCAATTAGGGATGTAAGACGTGCAGCTGTGACCGACGCACGAAAGTTACGCTACTACACCAAACGGTCTGTTTCCAACCAGCTAAGTGCTTCCAAATTATGCAACTTTAGATCATTTCTCGATTTTAATTAAGTCCCTAATCTCGATTTTAATGCTTAACAAAAGCTAGATTTGCAGGATGTTTTGAGTGTACTCTTTCACAGCAGGCCTAGATCAAACACCATTGTAATGGCGTGATTTTCATTAGCGATGAGTTACGATCCGTAGTGCAGTTTTCTCGTTTGCCGTTCTCCCCAAACTTAATTTTTGCAACAAAATCATCAAGTCATTATAATAAATTTTTTGCGTCAAGTTCTGATTTTACAGGAGAATAGCCGCGCTTTAAATCAGTTTGCAAACACTCCTCTTTGTTATGCTATGGATTCATACTGCGAATATTAATTGCATGCATATTGCATATACATGCAATGTAACTGAAATTGCTGTTTTAGGATCGGCAGTGTAGCGTAAAAAAAAGTTTGGGTACCATTCGGTCTCAGATGTCTTGCTTTTTATAACAAACCAGAATACATCGTAATATGTTTTCTTATATTGCCGGCATTTCTAATAATATGAATAAAGACGCTGAACAGTCACTGCGGAGCTGAATGGGGCGTGACTCCGTGGTTACCCATGTCTTGAGGGTCTGCCGAAGCAGACGCGTCTCGATCTGTCGCCAGTGTGCGCCCCGCCTGCGTCCCTGGAGAGCTCGCAGAACGCGGAGCCGAGGTGCCTGTCCCCCAGCGTCCATCGCCCGTACCCGGCAGAAGTGGACAGGGATGAGGGGAAAGAAAGAGCCCGAACGCTGAAAAACAACGTTTATTCCCCACGGCGCAAGATACAATACAGTAAGTGTGTACTGAAAAGCTCCAATAACCTTCCGTTATATGTAATTTATGTTATTTCCTCTGGAAACTAATGCATACCTTCAATTTTAATGTTATTTTAACTTAATTGAATAGCATGGCTACTGTAGCCTAGACACACTATGCAGTTCGTCTCCATCTGACAAGAAACTTTCGCTTTAGTACCATTGTAGTCTAGGAAATTGATTATATTTGTGTGCCTTTTTCAATTATATTATATAATGAAATTATTTGTATATATGTCTTTCTGGGTGATCTCACATGCCCAACAAATATATTGTCCCAATTAAACATCTTAATCAAACAGCCGAATAACCGCTACAGGCGAGGATGGACTGGGAACAAAAATCAGCCCGAGCATTTGAAACCTTTTTCATTTTTTTCGTTCTTGGTCAACGGATGCAGCGGCCGACCAGTCAGCACATTACTGACTATAGGCGTAACACATCACCTCACGGCTATCCGCGGAATCGGATCGATCAAACGTTATCCATTTTCGAACCTGTAAATGTGCTTAAGATGAAAAACATTGCGGTATATTTCATTCCATATAATGTCTCAGGTGGTAAAGAGTTTGCATCACCTGACGTACAAATTTTACGCGCAACGTTAGCGAATTAGATGGGGGAAAATAACGAATCTGATTTGTAGCCTGGGTGTATTAGAATAACTTTTTAAAGATTTTTTTATAGGTGAAAATGTAAGATGTTCAGTGGGTACGAGCTCGTTTGTAGATACCTTGGGATGTGCTGCTAAAACTTCCCTAATAGTTATGCCTGAATGATTGTATGCCAACATCTTAGAATAATCCGCGAGCTTTCGTTGCATGGATTTCAGGTAGTCCTATAAAAAAAGGATTATCCTTTGCAGCATTATTGCCGTTGGAAGGGCTACGACTTGCGCATTATCCCGTGGTCTGCACACAGCGCCCGGTTGATCCAACGTGATGGTTATTTAGTGAGGTCCCTGGGCAGATGGCCGGTGTTGATTTTGACTTGAGAATGAATGTAAAATGACCCATCACCTAGGCGAAAATAAACAGTAACCGGTCACTACCTGCAATCAGCCTTAGTCAGCTGCAGGTACTGCTGCTAGACCACGTGGCCTCACCTTCTCGAGCAGAACGTTCTCTAGGATTGTTTATAATTTTAGCAAAAGCTGGAACAGTTTGTTGGCCTAATATTTCGTTTTCTTAAGTTGTTCTACAATGTAGTAGAAAAGGGTGAGCTATTCCAGTGAGGCTGGGTTAAACTTATAAGTGTAAGAAAAGGAAGAATTAATTCTTCATTAAGAATGAACTGGCTTCTTACAATGCGAAGCGCACTTTAAAATCTTAGCTATGCATCTGATCTAAACGTTCAGGGGGGTTGGTGACCTGGGTGTAGGGGAGAGTTTGGTATTGGTATTTCCCTTCCCCATCAGATACTGACTTCAGATATCAGTCATGGTTTGTAATAATGGTAAATAGAAAGGAGGAAGTTGGACTTCTTGAATTCTTATACCAAAATGTCCGCCCCCCCACCTCCACAATCAATGTGCAGTGGCCCCACCCATTTAGAGCTACTGACTGGGCCTCACCTCTGGCTAATTACATACGCAAGTAACAAACTCCAGCTTGGAAACCCTGAGTCTGCATGGTGAGCGTGCACAGATCTCCCGGTGAGCGTGCACAGATCTCCCGGTGAGCGTGCACAGATCTCCCGGTGAGCGTGCACAGATCTCCCGGTGAGCGTGCACAGATCTCCCGGTGAGCGTGCACAGATCTCCCGGTGAGCGTGCACAGATCTCCCGGTGAGCGTACAGCGGCCAGAGGTCAGTACACCGTTGACTGAGCGGTTAATGATTGAGCTGCACCTTAAGGCAATCGCTCGCCTGTCTCGCTCGTTGCCACGCAGCTGTGGACACGGAACAGCCCAGGAGCTGTTCTGGCCCGGAGTTTGGACTGACTTGTAAACATCACGCAGGAATAGGAGCTAATATACTAATGTTTTTTTTTTTTTTTTTTTTTTTAACTGCACCCATATCAGAGGAAGGCTGCAGTTACCATGAGAACAGACTGGTGCTTCGGCATACTGGAAATGTAGCTGCTGTTCATTAGCCTAGGTGGCTATCCATATAGCTAACGATTTAGGATACATACCAAAGAAGTGAGTGTGTTTTTTCCATTTATCTCTACCCCCAACTTTTCCTGAAACACTGATGAAGCTTACATTCCCCCTCCAACACCTCGCCATGGACCCAATTCAAGGCTTCGCACGCAGGCGGGGAGGAATCGCTGACCTCCTCACTTGCTACTGACTTTCCACTCTCTCTCGCACCGCCCACCGAAACCACAATGCCGGGCCTCCGGAACTGTTCCACCTGGGAGCCACTGCTGCTCAAGGCGTCCTGCATCAAGTCATGTGCCATCGGCTGCTCACTGGGCATCACCACCCGGCTCACCTACGCCAACACGGAGATGGAATCGGTGGAAGGTGAGAGGAGGGCAGTGCCAGGAGCGTTGTGGGTCACATTCCCTGCCCTACATCATCATGCAGCACTGGATTTCCTAATAAATATCCACTCTACTGACTCTTGGTTTCTGTTAAATCACCATCTTTGTTTGACCTCAGATCACTGAACATTGTTTACTGTGTTATCAATTGGCTTAAGTTATTTTCAGTTATTTTACTTCTGAA
This sequence comes from Brienomyrus brachyistius, assembly GCF_023856365.1. Lineage (NCBI taxonomy): Eukaryota > Metazoa > Chordata > Actinopteri > Osteoglossiformes > Mormyridae > Brienomyrus > Brienomyrus brachyistius. The sequence continues at coordinate 330,906 of NW_026042422.1, read as the reverse complement.
ATTACTCACTTAGGACTGCAACCACAAGTCAGTTTCTTCCTGTCCAGTTTAACATGCATAGTAGGTCTTGAGGTGGGGTCTAGTTTCCTAGCAACACCCATCCATGACTCTGACCGCCGTCACTGGTCTCTTGGCTCCCCAAGGTGTGTTTGTGTACCCCCTGGGGGAGAAGGAGGTGGTGGTGGGGTTCGAGGCAGCCGTGGCCAGTCGTGCAGTGGGTGTGCAGATCCAGAGCCGCACCAAGCTGGAAGAGTGCTGCCTGGACTGCTGTCCCAGCAGCCATCTGGATGCACAGTCTGGGAGCGGCAAGGACTGTGGGTGCTGCGGCACCTTTGGTCGGGACATGCAGTGCACCAATGGTGAGCACCTGCGCCCGCACCTGCGCCCGCACCTGCGCCCGCACCTGCGCCCGCACCTGTGCCCGCACCTGCGCCGCCTTAGTCCCACAGATTTCTGAAGAGACTGGGCTGCTGGGCACCTACGATTCTGCAGCATCAAGCAGGGAAAGAAGTTATCAGGCAGCAAAATAAACAAATTATAAAATCCCTGATTACCAATAAACTTTGTTTTTACCGCTGAACAGATTATTAGCCCAGTGCATTGTGGTACAGCAGGATGTGTGTGCTGTCACAGGAAAGCCAGGGAACCTTCCCCTCAAGCAGCAAATGCCTTTATTAATCTTGCGTAATCAAATTGCTCTGAGGTCTGCAGTGGGCACTTAAAGGTAAATGGATTAATTTTTGGCTCACACAAATCACCTCCTCTTCAAAACAAATGTTCTTTACAAAATGGTCAAGGAATCTGCAAAGCATTTTATTCCTTCCAAATATGAATGATTTCCACATCGTAGCGATTTGTTTATGCAAAGACTATACCATAGACTTATAGTGCTTAGTGTGTTGTGCTGGTTTTAATGTCTAACATCATTTGGATGTTGCAGCAAATGGTGTGAGTGAATGATTTGTTATAAGCAGCGCTAGCAAAGCAAACGTTTTTGACCCCATTGCAGTTTCTGCGTGTTTGATTGCCAGCTGCATTGAGAAGTCCTTTGTATCTGATGACTGGGGGGTCCGTTGCAGGGCATCTCGTCCTGGACGAGGATCTGGAGAGGACCACATTCATTGTCAGTACCGGAGTCATCGGCCCGCTGGACCTGGTGACAGTCATCTTAAGTACAACCATGGAGCTGCCCACACTCGAGAGTGGTGCAATTCACATGGTGTATCCTTTGGTGCTGAGCCCTGTTGTCAGAGGAAAAAGGGTTCCAAACATGAGTGAGCACAGCGAGCGGTGGGATGAACATGGGTATGCAGTTATTTCCTCACGAACTGCGTGTCTGTATTTCATCTGATGATACGTGCATGCACCAATCCCCCTTTCCCCCATCCTCCAGACCTACCAGCTGCTTTGGGGGTGCCTCAGGGAAACAGGACCGCCCCCCAGGCTCTCATCAGCGGTGTGCCCATGCCATCTTCACTAGCACCGCCACCAACTACCTGCCCTACGAGTTCAGTTTCCAGCTGCTTGTGCGGGGGGCTTGCCTCCTCGCAGGTATGCCCGACTTCCGCCAACTACTCGACCTCCTTGCATGACTTCACTTTCCCAATATCTTCAGATACACCTCAACATCAGTCCCTGCTCCCGAGAGTGGTCTGCAAGAATAGGTTAGCCGATATACTTTTGGTCTCCTTATTCTCCATCGGTGTGTAGAATAACATTAAGTGACAAAGGGCCGGCAGGTATCCCAGCAGAGAAGCCCGTAGTATTGCTGTACTCTCCCCCGTTACGCATTCCTGCCATTATGCAGGACCTGGACTGTCTGCATTGAGGGAAGAACAGCCGTCGATAGCTGGAGCTGATGTTTTAAACTTTCACGGAAAATCAAACAAGCCCAACATAAATGTTGGCAAAATGCTCTGACTGGAGTATCAAAAGGTAGAAAACACAAGGCACGTGTAGATGTTTGAAGCAAGGAGTTTCCCGGTACTAATGTCCTTGAAGGTTCCACAGGGCAACTAATCTCATAATGCATAAGGAATTGGCAGGTGACTGGGCACTTAGTGAATCTAAAGTCATACAGGGAACTACTGAAGCTGAACTCCTGTCACCCTGTTGAAATGAACTCAAAAGATATCAGGGGTGATTCTCAAACTTTGAGGAACTGGATGAATAGTAAGGACACTCTGGGTATTGACCAGTATGTGACCCCCCCAACCAGGCCTGGAGAGCCCCACCCACGCCCTGCGGGCCGACGCAGACCCCAGTGCCCAGTCGGCCTCTGCTACCTACATCACCCTGGCAGAGGAGCACCCCTACGACCGGCATGTGGAGATCATACTGCACTTGAGCGGTAAGCTAGGGGCCTTAAGAACGACTGAAACTCAAAATGCAAGCTTCTCTTAACCGTGGGCATTAATAAAATTCAGCATGCTGATAGCCCCACTTGTTCCGCTAGATGAGAAATCCATCTGGAAAGATTCCAGGATTTCAGTGTCCCTTTAAGAACTTATGTGAAGGAGTCGTTTATCAACAAGATCGGCCTGGCGAAGTGTCCCAGCATTACATAAACCCCTCGGTGATTGGGGATGGAGCAGACCCCAGTTGTCCTGTCCTCCACAGAACCACACTGTCCCCAGGTCATCTTGGAGAGGGGCCGTCTCACCTTCCAGGAGTATGAACAGCAGATCTGCACCCGTCGTGATTTCATTCGAAATGCCAGGAGGGAGGCGGAGCCTGAAAAGAAGGTGGGGCTGAGCTATGACCCTGGCACCCTATAATGAATCCTTTCTTTTGTGTTGCCCGTCGGGATGTGGGTCACTGCCAGTTTCCCCCTCAGCTGGAGTTTGTGAGGAAGAGATTCCACAAGGACATCTTGTCCAACCCAGTTCTGATGCTTAACTTCTGCCCCGACCTGCTGAACGAGCCAATGGAGCTGCACCGGGCCACCCGTGAGATATTCTTCCTTCTGGACCGCAACAGTAGCATGAGTGGACCGAACATGGAACGGCTCAAGGTGCATTTCTAGCAACATCTACCTAAGAGAGGCCATGTTTGTAGTCCTGTGGCGTATCAAAGAGAGCCAATGTACATCTGTCATTTAATCTTGTTCTACAGTAGCACATGATCTTTTAAGAATAGATTCTGATGGCCTGTTGACTCTTCCAGGAAGGTATGGTGGTAGCCATAAAGAGCTTGCCACCAGGCACGTTGTTGAACGTAGTAGGATTCGGCTCCTCGATCAAGACCCTGTTCCTCACCAGCAAGCTGTGCACCAATGTAAGTACCCAGTGGGCACAACTGCCACGGCAGCAGAGTGTTTTAGCGATGCTGGGACAGGGCGATGTCTAGCCAGCCAGAAGACGCGAGCTTCATGGTCTTTACCAGCCATAAATACGTAAAATGTGCTGAGTAACATGAGACTAGTTAAATTTGAGTAACAGGCCCTCCTCCATGTTGGCCTGAAAGAAACCCAGACCTGTTGTTGTTCCATGTGATTTTCGTTGCACAAAAGTAACAGATTTTAACTGCGAGATAATACCTTGACCTGAAACCTCTGAAGTCAGTTGGTCCCTTGTAAATAAATCAAGTTGTGTGCTACTCTGCCCGAGCACAAACGATGTTCCTCGCACGGTTGCTATGGTCGCGGAGTATCACATTCTCGAGGAACCCGCGCCTGGAGGTACAGGCGGGTGTTTAACAAACAAAAGGCCGTATGGTGACCTCATTCGTTTACGGTGTGTGGTAATTGGCTTTCCTATCGCCCTCCATACCTAAAATGTCATCTGTAATCGTGACAGTGATTGATTGGCATCCACACAGTTTCACATTATATTGTGTTTAAGGATTAACAGGCCACTGCACCCAAATGTCTTCCCATTCAACCCCCCCCTCCCCCCCCCCCCCCCCCCCCCGGCCCAGGAGACAGTGACAGCAGCTTACGAATATACCCAGAAGATGAATGCTGACCTAGGGGGCACCAATCTGGTGGGGGCACTGTCCTGGGTGTACCAGCAGCCGGGACGCCGTGGCTATCCTCGGCAAGTGTTTCTCATCACAGACGGCATGGTCAGAAACGCCGTGGCTATCCTCGGCAAGTGTTTCTCATCACAGACGGCATGGTCAGAAACGTGGGACGCGTGCTGGAGCTGGTGCGGAGGAACGCTGGCTCAGCCAGGTATGGGCGGGTAGGACCCAAAAACCACACCACTCCAGCTCCTTAGGCAGCGTCATCGCTCATTCGCGTTATGATGTATCTGTGAAGGCCTTTACCCAGTAAGTCTTCATCCTGGTGAGAACTGGTCTAGAACATCAGCCAGCCCCCTTCCCCCAACCATACAAATACAGTAATAAATAATCCCTTCAGGTCTGTGACTGTCGGCCCAGGAGCTGGTGCACGTGTCTAGAATTGTAGCGATGATGATGATGTTGGGGGGGGGGGGGGGGGAGAGAGAGGACACTGAGGACATTGTGTGAGTTTTGGTCTTAGGCAGCAATCAGGCTAAGTGCCTACCACTGCGACGCCACCACCCCCCCCCCCCCCCGGCCTGCCCCTCCTCCCGATGACACGGCATGCCACTTGGGCTAATTCCATTTGTCCTGCCCCCACACTCCCCCAACAGTTGGCAAATGGCAGTTCCTTATAGCCACTCCGACCAAACCCAGGGCCGCCTCACACAACACCACATCTCTTAAAAATAAATAAATAAGTAAATCTGAAAGACATAGCAAGCCGCTCCGAACATTCAATTAACCAATTGATTCAAATGTCCATGTCAGTGGCCGGTGCTTTATTGGCTGTGAGTATAGTGAGGTGACGAAAGTAAATCACTCAGATCATTAAGGTAAAAAGAACTCTGTAAATAAAGCTGTCCAGCAAGCCAGACAAATGAGGCCGTAACAGGATGAAAAAGGAGGCTAGGTGATGCAGCTCTAGGTGGGGTAACGGCTCTCCTTGGCACCACTATCTCTGCATTAGATCGACAAGGGGGGGACATGATCCAGGTATATAAGATTCTAACAGGTCTGGATGTTGTTCAACCAAATAGTTACTTCAGTATTACTTGAAATACAAGAGCGCGTGGCCATAAGTGGAAAAGAGAGAGAACGTTTTGAGATGTATTTGAGGAAGCACTTCTTTACACAGCGTGTAGTTAAGAGTACGGAATAGTCTTCCTGCTAGTGTAGCGCAAGCTAAACCCTTGGGTTCCTTTAAGTCAACACTGGAGAAGATTTTAATAACTAAGATATTAGTTGCATTTTCCCCAAATGAGCTTGACGGGCTGAATGGCCTCCTCTCGTTTGTAAATTTATTACGTTCTTTAGCCATGAAACTCTTGGTGTCAGAAGGCTGTATGCCAGAAACGTCTGGAAATAATATTAAAAACTGTCGGCTGCCAGGTGCTTTGGCCTTGGACTGGGGCCCTCGGCTTGCCGGCGGCTGTTGCAGGGGGTTGCCAAGGTTACAGGTGGAAATGCCGAGTTCCTTGGCACGGAAGAGAGGATGCAGCCTAAGGTGAGAATGGGATACTACTGCCCCCTGCTGTGGAGGTATTGGCGAAAAAAGCAATGGAAGGTGAACACTGACTAGAAAAGAATCTTTTCAGAAAAACAGTTGTTTCCCCCTCAGTTGATTAGACTGCTGAAGAAAGCTTTTGAGCCCGCGGTCACTGATGTCCATATCGACTGGTACGTGCCCGACAACATGGAGGCTCTTCTCTCGCCCAGTGAAATTCCTCCACTCTACCCAGGGAACTGCCTGATGGGATACTGTACCCTCTACGACATGTCTGGCTTCCAAACCAAGAAGAACGATGTGAGTTTTGAGTGAACTGTCTCTTATGGGGCTTGTGAAGTATAAAATCTTGTATCTGTTCATCTCCCAGCTACATACCTAGGTCAGGTTCAGAGGGGCCCGGAGCCTATCGCAGGCAGCATAGGGCAGAAGGTTTCGGAACCTCGAATGACAATTTAAACTCGAGTGCCAATGTAAACTCTTTTTTGTATTAATATTAATTAATCTTGTAGCATGTCATAAATACCGTTTTGTGTATCCAACCTGCTTATCACTTGAAGGATAGTCACTGTAAGGGGAATTGTGCCCCAATGAAGGAATTTTTTTCTCCTGTCCTGCTAAAAAACAACTCCTCTCACCTCTCTGATGGCAGGTGAGTGGTCGTGTCTCCAAGGGCCAATCACGTGGCTCCATGTCAGGGCACTCACAGGATGAACTGTGCCCCCCCCATTCCATGGAGCTGTTCGAGCTACAGGCCGCATCCTCGGAGCATGGAGACATTGAAGAGGCTCTCCGAGAGATCTCCCGGGAGATCTCATCCGAGTTCTCCTGTGCCCGGCCCCTGGATGCCACTGCTGGGAATGGTGAGGTCCTCGCACCCGTGAGGCTGAATCCAAAACGGCTGAATCGGGAAGAAGCTGAAGTGCGCAGCCAGCCACAGTAACAATGGCAAACGTGTTTTGCGGCTGCAGGTATGGAGTCCGATTCGTCCAACGATGTGCGCAGACGGATCGCGCGGTCCTCATATGTGCAGGACCAGTACACGCTGACCCACTGCTCCGTCAGCAGCGACCGGGGCCCTCTCCACAGCTCCTCCCCCTCAGACTCTACAGTACCCCATCATGACACCGGCTCTCTACCTCACGGCCTAGAGAGGATGCCCCCCCTAGAGCCCAGGGCCCTGTCTCGCTGGGAGTCACCATGGATTCACGCCAGCTCCTCGGATGGCACGGGTGCTGGGACCGGAATGGTAGGGGGGAGTATACACAAAGTGGCAGACCTCCGAACCAAGAGTGGGTGGGAGTTCTTCTGTGTGATCAATAATCGCGTAATTTTACCTAGCGGAAACCAGAAATGTGACCAATGAGAGAATCTGACGTTTATCCCATCCATCGTGCTTCCTGAAGGCACCTCCCAGCCCTAATGCTGGAGGTGGAGCAGCTAATGTATCGGTTACGAGGGAGCCAGTAAGGGAAAATGTACCTTTTATTCAGGGCGGTAGATCTATACAATTAAATGGGCAAAGGACCTGTGAGTTTTCTGGAGGTTTGAGCAGATGTGGTCTGACACCATGTCCCCCTGGTGTTACAGGAGGAGTGCCAGCGTAGACGGATGGCGCTGGCCCGGTCTGCTTTGTCGGGTCGCAGCTTCTCTTCTCCTCAGGGCGAACTGGACCTCTACCGCCTGCGGCGCGCTCTCGAGAAGGTCTCCTTTCACCAGACCCTGGGCGGCCGGCTGGATGAGGGGAATGGCAGGGTGCTGCCCCACCAGCGGGAGGCTCTGTCCCATAGGAGCCTCACTGATTCCAGTGAGTGGGAGCCCACAGACACCAGCCACTGCAGCAAATACCTCCAGTACTGCTCATCATCTTTCATCTGTTTGTATACCTCCCCAAAATACAGACAGCCTGGTGTTCCCTGCCTCCCCCATGGACTGGGACAACTTCACGGACCCCGAGTGCCTGTTTGCCGCCGCTTCACCTGAGGAACCTGTAGAGCCCCCCACCCAGTGTCGCTCTGTCATCCATGGTCTCCTGGGGGACAAGCCCGTATCCTGGGAGGTTGTTGTTGATCTCTCCCCCCTGTGGAGGCCTAAGGACGCGGGTCCAATGGCTGGTGACTGGAAGGAAATCATGCATCAGCTGACTGCACGGTCGGTCATCAGGGACTTTGAGAACATGGCGGAGAGGGAGCCTGAGGAGGAGCATGGTAAGCCCTAGACCGCAGGCACGCTCCGGAAGGTCGGCGGAGTAAATGTGAATGATGCGTTTCCGTTCATTCCAGGTCCAGCAAAGAGGTACCGCATGAAAGCCATCCAGACGAGCAAGGCCTGCAACACCACCTGCATGTACACAAGCTTTGTTGCTGTTGACACCAATACCAAGGAGGGCCCCGTCGGCACTGTAGAAGTGCGCAACAGGGGTATGCCAGACGGGGACGGTCATAAGGCTCAGGCTATTGACAAAACGTTCTACTGTGGGAACTTATATTAAGTGTGCTTAAAACTTTTGTGCTTTTCACTCAAGGGGGGGGAAAATGTTTCAGAACAAACTGCAGCTATAGACTTTATCACACAAGCCCTAAGTCGCCTGTGACCACTGTCCTTGGGTAGGGTCACGGTCTACCACGCGGCAGAGACCCAGGGCTTACTCCATGGGCCTGGACCACAGACCCTCTACCAGGGACTCTGAAGAGTTCGAGGACACCTCTATGTGCACAGGTAAGCAGCTGGTCTAAGCGTCACGCCTGCAAAGCCACCATGTCAGTTTTCTACGACATCCCGTCTTGAGTCGGGAACCCAGAACCTCATGGTTTTTGCCTCAGTTCTTGAGCCAGATCATACATAATGGAAAGCTGAGGCTGGATTGAGATCCTCTCATAGGGAGGGGCATCAGATCTGGCTCATCCATTTGGTGAGCCAACTAGGGTTCGAGCATGACCCTCAAGCCTTTCCTCCTTCCAGACAGGGACGACACACCTGCCTCCCCCTGCAGCCTGACATCCTGGGACAGCAGTGAGTAATGACCAGCCATCTTTCTTGTGTTTCCTGCTGGTCCTGTCTTTGGGGCATCTTCCCATATTCCTACGGGGATTCCAGATGACGTCAAGATCAAAACAAAACTGCAAGCAGATCATAAGCCAAACAGGGCTGCACGTCAGAGTGCTGCTTTGCTCTACTTCGACTTACCCGTGTCCCTCTCCTTCCCCAGGTACCGGGGGCACCTGGAACCCCGCCAGCCCCTCGGCTGTGTCCACACGCTCCCAGCGCTCGATGGAGAGCTGGTCCGTTGAGAGCTTCTTCGGGTCCAGGTGAAGAAGGTTGCCGGTCCAAACCTTGTCCTGTGTCACTGAACAGTAAAGCACAAACCACAGGGTCCAGATCTACTGTCCCAGAGATCGTATCTGTCCCGTAGGTTCACCTTGGGTCGGCTCCGGACGACCGAATCGATGAGCAAACAGATGCAGAGCAAGCCCCACTGCCTGTCTGCGGGAACGGAGAACCAGCCGGATTCGGACAACAGGGATTACATGTCGCTGGTAAACCTGGCCATGCCAAACCCTGGCGGGCAATGAAAGCTCACCTGAATCCTTACAATACTCATTATACAATGTCTTTGGGGTAGATGGGGCAGGAGTGTTCACAACCCAAATGTACCCCCCCAACACAGATTTGGCTGCAGCTAGCTTCCGGGGCCTTCCTACTGACGGAGCAGTACTCCGAGCGTGTCCAGATCCCCCTGGATCGCTTGAAGAGAGCCTCGCCTTACACCTGCCACCGAAGCAGCCTGAGACCCCTGTCCCGCTGCTCATTCCCCACCACCAGCTCCAAGCCCCTCCGGGGCCTCAGCCATGCAGTCAGTGCCGACGCAAGCATTCCAGCTCCGCGACCGAGGGCCAGGCGCTACCGCAGCAGTGAGCCCACAACCCTGACCCTGGAAGAGGCTTCCCCAGACCCATTTGGAGGTGTGATGCAGGCAGACAGTGGAAGGGGCTCGGAGACGGATGTATGTGAGGGGTTGTCGCTGGAGCCCCCGGACCAGTCTGACGACCAGCTGGCCCAGCAGGACCTAGAGGGCTCAAGCTGGGCCACAGCTGTGGCCCTGGCCTGGCTGGAGCACCGCTGCGCCGGCTTCTTTGTGGAGTGGGAACTGGTGGCCGCAAAAGCAGACTTCTGGCTGAGGAGTCAGCGGCTGCCCGAGGGTGTGGACCTGGCTGGCCTGAAGGGGGCAGCGCGCCAGCTCTTCCTGCTTATCCGCCACTGGGACGAGAATATAAAACTGAACATGCTGTGCTACAACCCCAACAACATGTGAAAAACCACATGTAAAGCCTGTGAGATTCGTTTTCAAATTCACCCCCAGCGAATGACAATTTAAAAAATTAAATTCCTTATTTTTCAAGCAGGTTAAAACCTGTAAAACCTAGTTTTATCCAGTTGGTAATATGCAATCTCAGGTCATTCAACTGATAGTGCGTTTTCTGAACTCATTTTCTTTGCGCCCGCACACACACACACACACGTCACTCCAATTAACCTCGGCATGTTTCTGGACCGAACTCCACACACACAACCCCAGCGGAGCCTTGAACCCGGGGTCCCAGAGGTGCGAGTCAGCAGTGCTAACCACTATGCCACCGTGGCAGTGTTTAAATAAATTAAACTAAAACTAGGCAATGAAAAATGCCATTTAAAAAAAAAAAAGACAGCAACCATGCAGTAAGAACTTTTTAAAGTAACACCTTTTAATTTCAAGTTTTTCAAATTTTCTAATTTTTACATAGTGTTTAATCTTGTCATACTTCAGTAATTTTGTTTAAAACCTGGAAGTAACCCCATGACAACACAGTGAGAAGATGCAAACTCCACACACACCGAACCCTGGTGCCAGAGGTCTGAGGCAACAGTGCTCACCACTGCCACCCACGTTTGGTTCATCTGAATTAAAAATATGATAAACAGTTAAATAGGCCAAATTGTTACAGGAATTTAATAACTATGCAAAAAGATCATGCAAATAGTGCCTTGTCATTCTTAACTTTTGTCACAAATTTAAGTTTCACATTTTAACACTGCGTTTCATTTGGTCAAATTTTACGATTTATTTTTTTAATTGACCAAATGCTAAGAAATGATAGCGATGCAAAAAAGAGACGTTTGACATCTTTCCAATCAATCAAATGCCACACCTGAGAGCTTAAGTATGCGGTGTGTGACTAAACTATTCAATCATAGTGTCAGACCTTTGGCTCACATCCATCTGCACATACGCACACTTCGGGTAAACCAGCACGATTTACATTACGGGGGACGGCAGTGGAACGCCACGAACATCAAACTCACCTGCATATGGAGGACGGCTTCGCATATCATGGCTGCAGATGAAAAATAAAATGCTAGATTCCACAACAACCAGATTATTTCTCCATTTTCACACCAACCACAGTCCACCAGACTCTGCTGAATGCCGATTTTATTACATATACAGCAATCATTCTTAACACTGCATAGATTAATTTAAAAACGCATCACTTAAACTTCCATGTGAAGTCATTTTGGCAATTCACAGTCTATCACCATCAGTGTTCAGTAATGAGGAGGCTTCCTCCTGCTCTGAGCATGACGGTCACACAGTTCCCTGCCCCCCGATGACGTGACTGCAGCACGCACTATAAGCTCACAAAAAGCGAATCCCTTGAGCCACTGACCTGCACCTGACAGAAGCCGCAAAAATGGCAAGGCAATCTGCTTGGTAGGGAATTTCGGTTCCTGCTGTTGTACCCTTGCACCAAACCTACCCTTACAAGGGTAAAACGGTACCCGTTACCCAGCGCAGATGGCTAACGTGATTCATGAAAAACTAAGAGGACCAGGCTTGCATTACTACTGTACTAACTTAACCAAACAGACAAACCATGTAAACATCCAAATAAAATAACATACATACTCATTCTTAAGCCACCACACAAAATACTTCCTAGTTTTATTGGCCGCCTTCGAGAGTCAGTTTGTAAAACCTGAGAACTTCCTGTCATCCTCGTTTCCTCGTCTGTGTGAACAGGGGGTTCCCTGGGTACCAGTATGACTATCGGCAGGAAGTGGAAGAGGACGCCGTGTACGCTAGCCCCCATAAGATCCATGGGGGGGGGGGGGGGGGGATGGGCGGGGCCAGAGGCAGACACGCCTCATTGATGCTTAAGAATGACACCCACACCACCAGTCAACCCATGTCTCACCACGCAGGAAGAGTAAAGGGCAGGTTCCCGCTCAGGGCCGTTTGGGCTTCTCCCCACCCTCCCGAGGGGCCAACCACAGGGACAGCAGGATGAAAAGGTGACACACGTGGAGGGCAGCTGAGCTGTACACCGTGGACGGATACGTGTTCCAGCACAGCTCGATCAGCCCCAGGATCAGAACCCTGGAAAGACAGAGGTAACAGTCAGGACGAGGTGACCTTGAGGTGACCTTGAGCTTCCCCCCCCCCCCCGAATGGAAACCAGTGTTGACGGGGGGCTACCTAAGCAGGTGGGCCAGCTTCTTCACCCCCCCGCTCCACAGTAGGTAGGGCAGGGTGTGGAAATACCACACGTAGAACTGATAGTGCAGCGAGCGGCTGAAGCACATGCCGATGAAGTTGGACGTGAACAGGATGCTGATGATCTGTGATTGGCTGTTAAGGTCACACGGTACACTATGCATCCAGTTATGCAGCTGGAAAAATCAACCACTGGGCTGCTGAGAATGAAGCACTCTCCCACAAGGGTCAAGAAACAGGATATGGTCAGGACTCAGCTTCTGTGGCTGCGTCCTCTTGGACGGGTCCTTCAGCAGCGCCGTGATGCTCTCTCCGGGCCTGAAAGAGCAGTGGATGGTTTCCTTTTACCATTTTCAAGGGTTTAGGGCTGTTTAGGTTCAGATTTAGTTAAACCTAAACCTGCTTAGGTTTAGATTTCCAGCCGCAGTACCTTTTCCACCTGAGGAGTGCAAACAGCAGCAGGGTCAGCAGGTGCGCCCCCAGCAGGCTGAGGTGGAAATAGCGGCTCAGGAAGATCTCCTCCGGGAGGAAGCGCCAGTTGACGGTCCACCTAAAGAGGAACTGGCGTCCCAAGTCGAAGGCGCGGCTGACGTAGCCCACGGGGTTTGCGAGGAGGAACGGCAGGCCGAGCAGCAACTGTGGGACACAAAGGCCACCTTCAGCTTAGGCTCCTCACCACTCCTAAGCCTAAGACACCGAGTCATTGTCTGAAAGCTGCCAGATCCCAGAAGGGTCCTGCTATTGTACCTTTGTATCAACCTGAGCAGCTCCAATAAATTGCTTTACTTTTATAAATTAAGAACAAGTTTCAGCTACAAAACAGTACCTTAAACACACAATAGTAATAAACCACCAACAGTAGGACAAAAAAGCTGTGCTTTTAGATTGTGATTCATTTAAGCACTAAGGAAACAAGTCTGTAGGTCCATCTAGTTCCTGGACACAATAATGTGCAATAGATTTCTAATGAAGCTGTCTAACAAGCTAACACATGGTCACGTGACGGACGTAAGGTCACCTGTATAGTGGCACAGAGGCTCAGCCGGGGAAGGGTCCCCTGCCAGCCAAACTCCCAGAGGAGAAGGAAGAGGAGCCCAGGAGCGAAGAGGAGCACGTTCATCTTCACCGACACGGCCAGACTACAGGTGGGGCCGAGAGCATGGGCACGTCACGCACACACGCGGAACCAGTCATGTGACCTGACCACGGCAACAAAAAGGCAAGGCCGATCTTCCAACTGGAACATGACTGTGGCACCATTAACACCCAGACTTGCCTGTAGAAAGCGCAGCCCAGGGTCCAGTGGCCTTCCAGGAAGAGGTTGGTGGCACCAAACAGCAGCATCATGGCCACCGGGTCGTTGAAGAGCCGCAGAACGTAGATGGAGTGGATGCGGTAGGAGGCACAGCAGACGAAGAAGAAGACATAGGGAGGCACCTGGATCCAGACACCAAAGACCCGTCACTAAAGCACAGCCACCAAAATGCACGACACCACTATCCAGGCTTAATCAGGCTACACTTTGGATTAAAAGGCAGGTCCCAGAAGGGAAATGCTGCTGTACCATTTAAAATCATTAGCCTGAACTGCATCTCCAGTCAGAGGCAGCTGCTTTGCTGCATAAAAGCGTACATTTCTCTTCCAGCCATAATGCCATGCTCACCCTCTGGGTTCGGTGGTAGATACGGAAGACCAGCAGCAAAGTGACTAGGTAAAAAGCAGCAAACAGACACTGCCCCATCTGGATATTCAGCCCGTGGCCAGTTATGTAGTACAGAGCCATGAAGATGTATACAAAACCAGCTGGGTACCTGTGTGCAAAAAGAAACGAGAGATTGTAGGCAAACAGCCTCCAGCGGTCGACCAACACTTAAGACAGGTCAGAAACACAATGCACTTCGGCTGGCACTCACACCAAAGGGCCGGTGCCTCCTTTAAGTAGGGTATAGTCGTAGGTGCCATTGATGACTCCTTCCACCTCTTCCATGTACGCTTTCCAGTCGATCTCAGTGTCTGACAGAACATTCCCGAATGAATGACTTCATTAGCTTCGAGCCTTTATCACTCGTTCCAGAAAAACGCACTTACATAATTACTTATCTTACGTTCAACAAACGAGCTACAAACGCACACAGGACTAGAGATAAAATGGCAAAACACCGACCAGTTTCCTTACTTGAAAGCGCGGCTCTTTACATCAATAATAGCTCCGAAAAATAGGTTCGAGAGACCACACGTAACTCTTATTAACCTGGGGTGCAGACAGTTCTCTTTTAATTTGACGCAATTTTAAACTAAGCAGCACAGGACCGACAACCCGCAGCAAACAAGCCTGTTATTAAAATGCACACAGCCAGAAAGTCCGTTTCACCTACCACCCATTAATAATCGTGATGTTATCTACGTTAACTTACACGCGACTTTTTGAATCACCCATATGTTGATGCCGATTTCGAAAAGCCAAAGCACCGCAGTCACCAAAAACGTATACTCCGCTTTGAATAAGACCATGTGTTTCTCCTGCCAAAGTGTGCGCAGCGTGCCCCACACCCGAGACGGCGGACCGACAGACTTCTTTCTCCCACCCGATGCCATTGCTACCCAAACACACAGGCCGTGACACGTGTGACTAACAAGCCGGTCACATGACCAGGGATAACCCCCGAATGACCTTTCACCTTCCGGCCGAGAACAGCACTTCCGGGGGAGAGAATGTCACCCGAAGCTTTTAAAAGAAGTAAATACCAGGAAACACACAGATAATGTACATTTAAACCTTCGTTATTAGCGATATAGATTAAGATTTTAAAAATGCGTTCTAAAATTGTCCTAGATATTTTAGTCTGAAGATAACTAAAAACCTTAATATCGAGTAGCCGAACTAGCCAGCTAGCGTGTTACATTCCTAGGAAATGTCGTTTGTAAGGAAACCTTAACAAAATGCTGTATGAATACTAATCTGTTGTTTTTTTTTGCTGTTATTGGGTTATCTAGAATCGAGATATCTCCAACCAAGTTAAAATGTATAATTACTAGACATTTTGACATCTACCCAACTATAAGTGGTCTTGTTTGTTTTTCAATTTGCATACAAAATCTGAGCTAAGTGATATAAAATAACACAATGTAACGTAATCCATTTGCATTGCATTGACACGTATGACAGTACTGTTTAGCGTTCGATTATCTGATGTAGAAGACGACAAAACTAAAATCGAAATGCACCTTCACTGCCCAAGTTTCATGGTTTATAATTATGTTACGACTGAAGATTACGAACGTCCAGCTGAACTACAATAAAGCAGGCATTCACAGTTTAATTTAAATCCACGAGGCTTACTTGTCGCCGTTTTAAATTACTTTACACACGCGCTCGAAAATATATATGATAAAAAAAAAAAAGTACATTTGCAGCTTTAATAAAATCCATCACCATTACAGATCATCCACTACAGCATTCCTGTAAATCAGAATTGCAAAACTAACTCTGTTTCGCCCGTTTCCAAGCCCCCGGTGTGTGAAGATGAATGATTTTCCGCTGAAAACGGTGGAAGTGGTGTGCCTGGGAACCAGCGTGGCTTTGTCGGGTCTGTTCTATTTCCTATACAGGAAGAAACGGAAAACGGTGGACAGACTCAAGGTTTGTGTTCTGCTTTAGCTGGACTTGAAATCTATGTAAGAATTAAAACATCATACATTCTTACCTAATATAAATCGTGTGGATGTTAAAGAGTATATGTGAAAAATTCTGGCTGCTTTTCTGCACTGAGAGCATGCTGCCATGAAACTGAATTGAACCAAACATAAATGGCAGAGATGAGGTCGGCTGGTTTAAACTGTGATTCTGTCTGCATGGCTTCCAGGAAGCACCTCGACTATCTCTGGACAAAAGCCTCGCTAGTATCTTAAATGCCACCCCTGGGAAATGTCTCCAGTATGTAATCATCCAAGGTGAGCAGCCTCCTCCGAGCTTCTGGCAGACCGGCTCACCGCTCTCTGTCCGGCTTCCCTAAACAACGGCGTGGAGTGGCATGTTTGGAATAAACTGCCCTTCCACTGTGGTCCCCAGGGACGGTGCAGCCGGTGGGGGAACCACTCCGCAGTCAGTTCCAGGAGGGCAGCATTGGCGTGGTGCAGAAGCTGGTTCTCAGGGAGCACAAACTCGTGTGGAACAGCCTGGCCCGTACATGGTATAGACCGGCACCGGGCCAAGTCCAGTTCTGTCATGCTGATGTTGCTGGTGGTATGCAAATATACTTTCACACATTTAAGAGACACTTTCGCCCCAGAGCGACTTACGGTGAGGCAAATAGTACATCGCAAACATTCGTGCTGTCAAGGAGTCAACTAGGCAAGGCTGAGCTTCCAGGTACAAGTGTAAACAGTTCTGGAGCAAGAGCTTCCCAACAGCTGCACATAAAACTATTAACAAAGTGGGAACCTCATAAGGCTACTCAACAGCCAGTAAGTGCAAGAGCATTCAAAGAATAATCCGGTTAGTATAGGGATTCATGGAACAGATGGGTCATAAGTTGATTCATGAAAGTAAGGAGGAAGTCAAATTTTGGACATTGTCCAGCAGCTCATTCCACCATCGGGGAACCACACAAGAGAAGCACTGTTGGTCTGCTGACCGATGAGGGCAAGATGAGACATAGATCTTGAGGAGCTTTTTGATAGAGATTGACGCCCATTCCTTTGATGGACCTGTAAGCCAGCACCATGAACTTGATGTGAGCAGCATTAGGGCGCCGATGAAGAGAGAAAAGAAGGAGTGTAACAGGAGAAGCTTTAGGCTGACAATATCAGACACGCTGGGCAGATCGTCTCAGTATCTATCCCTTCTAGGTGTTATTGCTGGAGACCTCCTGCAGGATGGTTCTTGTCTCTTTACGCCTCTTTGTGGCCCATAGGACAGATAGCGAGCGGATCCTGCATCAGCGTGTCAACACGGTGCCCTTTAACCTTGTGGGCTCGGATGAGGTGGCCGTCCGTGTGCTCTGTCCCCTGGAGGCATCAGGCCTGGACATGGAAATCGTCCACAAGAAGTTCCACCAGGCCAGCTACGGCTTCACGGACATCATCGGCCAGTACCTGAGTGGGGAGAAGCCTAAGGGCCAGCTGGAGATGGAGGAGATGGTGAAAGTCGGGGCCACGCTGACGGGCGTCGGCGAGCTCTTCCTCGACACGGACCGCACGCTTAAGCTCCGGCCGCCCGCAGATGGCTCTGCGTTCTTCCTCACGCCGGTCGACTTCGAGACGATGCAGGCGGCGCAGGCGGGCCAGGCGTGGATGTGGAGGGCGCTGGGTCTCGCGTGCCTGCTGGCTGGCGTCGCGGTACTCCTCTGGGCTGCCCGGCGGCACTACCGCCACCTACAGGCCCGGCGGGAGCAGGAGCGTGTGCAGCGGGAGTTCGACGAGCTGGGCGAGGGCGGCGAGCTGCCCGACAACGCCTGCGTGATCTGCATGAGCAGGCCGCGCAACTGCGTACTGCTGGACTGCGGACATGTCTGCTGCTGTTTCCGGTGCTCCCAGGTCCTGCTGCAGCCCATCTGCCCCATCTGCAGGCAGCACATCCAGAGGGTGGTTCCCCTTTACCAGGCCTGAGAACCTGAGGGCTGCTATACCACCTATACGTAAGAATGTTAAAGTCTAACATTAAAGAGCTTCCACCTAACCCAGCTTTTGGATGCCTCTCTACCTGATTGGGGCCCTAAACTCGCAGCCATATTCCCCCCAACTCCTGAGCTAAGTTGTACACTAAACTAGAATCCCATTCTCCTCTGCAGGCCCATTGCCCCCCCCCCTTCACGATGCCCATCAGGGTGCCTGCCAGCCCCCTGCTGGGGGGCCTCATACTCCAGTCTGGTATGGGCTGGTATCCAGCCTGGTGTCTGAAGCATAAATGCAGCATTTCTGTTTGCTGCGGTGTGATTATATTCACAGTGGAAATGCGTATCATGTCACTGTGTGTATTTGCTTAACGCTGTTAATTAGCACTTTATTTTCATCAGCTGCTGATTCATAAATGCAGTGTAAATATACTGGCTTCAAATTGTGTGGTCGTCCCCCATCCCCATATTACTCTGTGATTTTTAATGTCCTTTAGGTGTGTGTGTGTTTGGGGGGTGGGGGGGGGATATTCTATATGCTCGCTGCACTGGCCCCCGATGTAGCAGAACCTGTGGGAATGTACGTAGGCCATGTAGTCACACATGCAAGCCAGAAGAAACCGAAAGGTGTGTCAGGTCTGCCTGACAGAATCCTTCAGGCATTTCAGAAACAGCTGCGAGGTTCAGGGAGGACTTCGCGTGACAGCTGCTGTTGTGTGCCAAGAGGGGGCGCTCCTACACACAGAGCCGTCCCTCAGTCCGATATGCTGACAGCTTAGAGCCTCAGGCATGGCTCATGGGTCTGCAGTAGGCCAGGGTTCCCAGATTTTGGTCCTGGAGGACCAGTCTCCAAAACATGTCTGCTCAACCTGCCAATAAGCTGGTGAGCTGCATGCGGTGTGCTTAAGCGGGGAGATCTGCAAACTGTAGGACATTTGCTCAGTGACCAATCAATGGCCATCTGTGTGAGCCATTACATCGCAAGCCTAGTGGCCAGGGCTAATATCGAAAAATTCCTAACGTGATTACTTGTGAATTTTTCCCTAAATGAACTGCTGAGATATGCCAGCAAGAGGAAAACATGCATGTATTACATCACCGGACAGTGTTAGAATTTGTCCACCAGGTGGCAGAGTGGAACCAAGGAAGGCTGCAGTTTTTCTAGGGGGTTTGTTAAATAGCTTGAAATGTTGGAGGAACTTGGGGACTGCGTGCCTGTCTTCCTCCCAACACGGTTTTCAGCTCTATCAAAAATCAGCAAATCTTCACAGGCAAATGCAATTCGGATGGTTATTTTACAGGGGAAATAAATCAGGTTAATGACCTTGCTGAAGTATATCGCAGCAAGACCTGAACCAGAAACCTTCTGGTAGCACGACCATTTCTTTACCTCATTCCGGACTGTTGGGATCCTGTAGATCAGCCTGTTCTGGTTGACCGGTGTCTGGTAACAAAAATAAAAGTCCTGCGAGCGGAGATCAGAAGCACGCGTGTTTAAATGTGTGCAGCTTGCCGGAGGTGGCGGAAAGCTGAAATCGCGTCAACCTCCACTAATTATCACAGTCACCTAGGTGGGATGGAGGAGGGTGTACCTGCGTGACCCAGTTACCATGGGAACATGACTGCAGCCCCTGCCTCACGTGCCGATTCTGTCGCATGAGGTTCCAACCAAGCTGATAATGAGAGGATGCAGCCCCTGACAGAAAAAGCATCGTTCTTTCAGACATCCACACCTACCGGCTCTCCGTCCCCTGGTCAACATTAATGAAACACGCAACTTGTTGATCTGGTTTACAGGACAGCTCCCACAAACACTAAGCTTTGTTGCTATGGAAACCAATCTCTCCCCACTCCTCTGTAAAGGCTGTAGGTTTCTGGGTTTTTTTAAATAATGTGAATTTCCTATACGAACTGGCTTGTTGTGGTTAAACAGAAGCAACTGGCCAGTTGCAGGCATGGCTAACGTTGCCGTTTGATATATCAAAGTCTATATTTTGGGGTGGTTATATACACTCAGTGGCTAGATTATTATTTAATGCAAACAGCCAATCATGGAGCTGCAAACTGTATACCTGCAACACACGAAGCAGGATTTTTTTCATTAGCTAGATAAGCCAAATTTAAGGATTGTCCAGTATCAGTGGCACTCGCCTCTCCTCCTATTGGACAGTTTTCACGATTGTCTTAAGTTATCCAGTTAATTGGGAACCCCCCCCCCCCCCCCAGATCGATAGGTTCGCTCACTGTTTGACTCAGCATTAGAATGGCTAACATGCACAGTCTAAGCGGGTTTGAATGTGGTGCGATAAACTGTTTGTGTTACGCATGCTGCATCGCAGAACGAGCCAGCACCCTCCATGGTGTCTAGAGTTTGGTGTAATAAACGGGAAAAAATAAATCCTGTCAGCAGAATATCTGTGAATAAAAACTCCTTGTTAATGTGAGAGCTCAAAAGAGTTGTGGCCAAATTTATTAAAGAAGGCAGGATGGTCTCGAGCAAAACAAGAGCCCAGTACAACAGTGGTTCTAGAAACAAAAGGGGCGTGATGTGTGTACTTAATGAAGTGGCCACAGAGGGTATATTAGCATATTGTGATAGATTAGGCCAGTGTTTCCCAGTCCGGTCCTCCGGGACCTGCAGACAGTCCACGTTTTTGTTCCAGCTCCTGGGAGGGAGCCGGGAAGCAGTAAAAACATGGACCGCCTGTGGGTCTCCGAGGACCGGACTGGGAAACACTGGATTAGGTAAACACAACAAGCCCCTCCCCAGTCGACCAACCAGTCAGCATTTATCTGACGGTTGCTTTTTAAGCTTTTTGTTTTTCAAGATGTGTTGATGATTTTGGTTTGGGGGAGAGAGAAAAAAAAAACATGAAATGTACAGTTAATCGATTCTGGGAAATTACATTCATGGCGAGAGAACCAGTGAACCAGCTAAAATGTCCTAATGAGCAGGGAAGGGGGACATGTTGGGAAGAGAAAGCACCTGCCACCCTGATGGGCCCCGTGAGCTGTGAGCAGATAGGCAGAATGTTCCAGGACGCAGCTGTACCGCCACACCAGAGAGCCTGGGCAGCCCGGACGCGACATTGTTCCATGTGCGGTCCGCTTGCTTCTCTGTTAAGTAACACTGCATCGCTAAAAGGATTCTACTTCCCCTTTTCAAAATAAAGAGGATTATGGACATTCGGTAGAAAATTACTGAAACTGGCGTAGCACAGAAAGCCCACAGATACGGCCTTAAAGACGATGAATGAAATGAAATGAAAAGGATTCTGTCAAACATAAACACATTAACAAATTCTGTAATTATTTGGATTATCGGCTCTCATATTTATAAAATAGAGCAACGGGTTTAAGAGTCACTATTTTACATTTAAAATGCAGATTGCTTTATAAATTCCACGCCAACATTTGGTTGCTTTGCTGAAAATTGTATCCAAGGCATCTTAACTGCATACTGTGGGATATTTAGTGATGAAAATCAGCTTCACCTCACCTGCTGTGCACTAATTTGATGTATAGATACGAACATACAAAGGCAAAAGACACATATTTACTTGCTGTGGTTCACTAAGCCTGTTGGGCAAACGGGGAGGACTGTACTTTTGCTTATATCTACACAGTCAGTCGGGCTCACAGGACGCCCTCCTCAGGGCGCCACGTGCTCAGATTGACAAATGACAGAATGCTGCCAGTCTAGTTTAATTTGGGAGAATGGGGGCGCCGCTGTCCTGAAACACACCCCCACCCGGCCACACAAATGCATCACTGCCTACTTCTCTTCCACCGCCGCAGCAAATCTTCCTTCTCGGATAGCAGGTGACTTGCACGCATACGTAAGCATTTTGTCTGTATGATAAAAAACAACAACAACAATAACTCAGGACAGAAACCAGCTTCGTTTGTGAGTGAATCTATTTCCATCCCACATTTAATTGGTTCGGGATGTCAGCCATTACATGCCTTAAGGATGGGGGGGCCCTGTCAAGGGGACTTCAGATGAAGTTCACATGGCTTCCGCAGCGCCCCTGAGCGATTACGTTACCTGCGAAGGCACGCCCTGCACCGTAAATCAGACGCGAGCGGCCTGTCGTGTGCCTCCCAGTCCTCCTCGCCCCGCGCCGGCTGGGTCAATGTCGGCAGCGGCCTTGTCAGCGGCCTTCAGTCACCGCGATACGAGGCCTGCCACTTCCTGCTCATGTTTGGTTACTGCACTTACTGTTTTATCTGGAGGGCACAAAAGCTGCAGAAGCCCTTGCTGGGATTTGAACCTAAAACCTTCTGTGTATAGGCCCAGTCTCTTAGTCCCCACAATACATGAAACCAAAAATGAAAAACAAACTTTTTATTCTGTACTAAATTTACAGCAATCGCATAGTTAAATGTATTTCTCGGTCCATGTCTTTACTTATATTCTCACGGGCACTATGACCAACAAGGGTGACATTTCACCTCCATACATCATATATCTGAAGATGACAGTTAAGGATACTTTGACATAATAAAAATCTCCTCACCCCGTTCAAGATTCCAACTATGGACCCCTTGATTGAATAGATTAGGATGGACCCTGACTGAAAATGTCTGGCTTAGAGAAACAGCTACGGTCTACATTGGGGTGGCCAACCTCATCCATAAAGGGCCGGTGTGTATGCAGGTCCTTGATATAACCTTTAGGTGCTGCTGACTGTATACAGGATGGCAGTGACCTTGGTGAAAGAAGCACAGCTTTCATTCATGGTTTCATTAAACCCCATCCCACCATCCACTGCATGCCAACCTTGTCTCATAATGCAATCTGCCTAGACATGAATTCCACATCAGTCAGCAGCTGTCCTCAGCCTGCCCTAGCCTGCAATCCCCCCGTGAGAGGAAGAAGTCTGGCAGATTGTGGTCATTATATAACATCACTAATCAAGTTGTGGCACAGTTATTCTGTGGATCTGGACACAGAAACAGTGAGAATGGCTTTACTTAGATATGTCTGCCATCCCTGACTGACACATTAAAATGAACAGCAGCAAGGAGTAACATTAGTGTAGCAGTGGACTGACATACATTCATGAGCATAAAACACGGGGGGGGGGTTTGTATCCCTCCCCTCCCACCACACCAAATTCGGCTAATACAACCCCCCCTCCCCCAATAATCATGTCTCCCCCTAAACGGGGTGGAGACCTCAACCGCTCCCCCCCCCCCCCAACGTTCAAACCAAAGTTACACCCTTGCCTACATTCCATCTCTGCAAAAAGGCCTCTTGCATAACAGGCACCTAGTAGATATATGCGTATATATATGCGTATATATCTACCGTTTGCAGCAAGTTTGTAACTATATTGAAATACCTTATGTAAAGGGCACGAAATCTTGCAGAATATCATGCCATTATAGTTTTTACCGTTTGCGTCTGAATAGCGGGACATAATATGCATGTTCATAAGTAGACGATGAGAAGAAAACAGAGCTGGGCTATTGATTATCAGTAAAGAAATTGAACAACGATATAGACTCGACAACCGAGCCACGCGCATACTTGAACGCTAGCCTTGGTGCTGAATATGAACATACTAATTTTACATAATCTTGACGTTATAAGTAGGTTTATATATTTAATGATAATCAAGACCCTCTCTTTTGCAAAACTGCCCTTATATTGGACATCAATATGAGCAGATAAACTGATCTCGTCCCCAGGGTGAATCATTACAGCCAGCACAGTTTATGGAAATTGTGATTATACTGCTTGGGAATTAATACGAAAACAAATTGACCAGCGCACTTGTGTTTGTACACTTTCAAGGTTAACAGGCGCCAGTTCCGCATGAAACGTATAATAAAAAGCCCCTCGGGGGAAAAGAGCGATGCGGAAAATAATCGACGCTTCAGACGCAGTGATATATACGGCTGAAATGCGCCGTTAATCGCGGCGCGGCGCGGTAGCGAAGGAACGGGCGCACCGGGGAGACTGCGGCAGCCGGGTGTTTCTCACAGCAGATCGCTATTAGGATGCAGCGACTGTCCTCTGCTGACGCCTGCATCAGCAGCACTGCCGATCTACTCAAAAGCCTCCGCAAACACACTGTAAGGAAATCTTATAACACGGGAAAAACTGCAGAACCCGGCCTGTTGGTACTAGACTGTATTGCAGAAAACGGGTGTCGGTTCGTTGTGCTTATATAAGCATTACGAATATATTACTGCGAGTAACGCTCATATGCCCTTCATGCACAGGTTGCTGTGGCCACTTGCTGTTAAGTAAAGTAAAAGTAGCTGTTGCAAAGTACTACAATTAAACTGACTTTCAGGAATCACCAAACGTTAGCGGAGTATAGTGCTGCTAAGAGACGAATTTTCCAAACCGGAGAACTCGGCAATCTAACAGAATTGCTCTGTTGTAGATGGTCGTTTTCAGTGCTGTGCCTTTTCTTTGAAAAATGTTTTAATCAGGGACATGTAGGAATCAACTCTGGATCGAAGTGAAAGAAGCAGCGGTATACGTTGGCGTAGAACCTTTTGTTTTATGGTTTTATCTTTCTGTTGCACTTTACCGTTTTTATCATCTAATAGTGGACGCGACAGAAAAACAAGTTCACACAGCAAACAGATACTTTCGACCCGTTTTCAGAGCAAGATGATTAAGTTAATGAATGTAATATTCGTACTCTTATTGTAGGCGCCAATGCCAGATTCGTCATCCCACAAACTTTGCAGCTGCTTTACTGTAAACATAACATCTTCTTGCAATTTGTGCATGGCAGTATCCTGTTTAGGTTAGTTTTATATCTGAAACTGGCTGTCTGGCTTCGTATGGCATCTAAAACGATACGTAAGTATGGATTAGTACTGTACTTGTTTTTGTATACTGGAGTTAATAACACAGTTCGCCTGTTGATGTCACTCTTTCTACTCTCCTAAGGTTCTCTCATCCCCGACTTCCAGTCTCCCTCACACACACACACAAACTCCAATACACACTCGCACCCAGACACACAAACATACACACGCACGCACACACACATCACTTTAAACCCGGATGGATGACTTCACTGTTCCGCCTGGGTTTCCTTTATGATCCCGGGATCTCCCATTTTTCTCATCAGACCTCTCTGAACACGCACACGAACGCATCACCCATAAACACTGCTCTCCGCGACGTTGTCAAATTGGGTCGCGCTTTGCGAAAGAGCTGCTACATTTGCGCTTGAGATCACTTCAAGAGGATCGTCTGAGAAGTGCAATTATTCGCGGAAGTCCATCTGCCATTGACCATCGGTATCGGTTTCATCCGTTTTTTACCTTTTCGGAAGAGGCTTCCTGTCAGTGCCATAATGTCCGAGGTCCTGCCATACAACGAGGGGAAAATGAGCGGATACGGAGCTGATAGCGAAGTCAGTCAAATGTCTTTCAGCTGCGGACTGCAAGACACCAATTCTTTTTTCGGGGCATCGCAGGGAAAAAGACCCCCCAAACTGGGACAGATTGGCAGAGCTAAACGAGGTAAGCAATAGGGTATCAAACTCTCGTAGTTGCAAAAGACCCTCTAAACCATGGTTGCGCACGTGTTAATATGTGACAACAACGACGATCCTGCCAAATACATGCTGCAAGGTGCGTAAATATGAAAACAAGAACGAATATAGACCTTATGTCTCTTGAATATACTGAGGGTCAACACATACTGCAATGCAAGATATGAACCTCCTATTTTTGGACTTGTAGCAGATCCAGTCAAGATAGAATAGACAGATACATAAAGAAGAAAAATGAAATTGTGTATGAATAACAGATCGCATTTAGAGCGTTAAGATGATTTGCGCGTTCTTCGTATATGACATTGTTTGGGTTAACGCTTCGGAAATCCAGTTTTAATATTTTAGACATATTGGAAGAAATATCAGCCCCTTCTTAGTGTATCGTCGGAATATTGTTTACTAAACTGAACTTACATTTCGGCTATTAAACTAAATCACCAAACCGTTAACTGCCAATTAGATACGCATAACATATAATTTTCTTTTGCATATCCGAATTATCATTTGCTTAATTTTAAAAGATGCCAGATGTTAAAACACGATCTTGTGAAATGGGCTGTTTCGATTGTTTTCGGCAACACGCATCAGAGACGTGTGCATCATTTCACTTTAAGAAAATGCATTTAGAACAGCTGTTTGTCGTAGCAAAAAAAAAAACGATGAGGAAAAACAGCAGACATGCGGAATATATGCTGCTATTTGTGTTAAGTAAGAAATTACTGCATGCCAGAAAATAAAACCATATTTCCCCCTTTCTTCCTCTATAGTGGTTATTGAAGACGACCGAATAGACGAGGTTCTGAAGGGAATGACAGACAAATCATCACCCGGCGTTTAAACGGGAACGATGCCTTGCAGACTTTTTATTTTAATCACCGATTTGAAGCACCTGTCGGACGTGCATGTGTTCAAGGATTGTATAGGAGAAACGAAGGCACGAAGCGATAACGATGATGGGGAAAGGAAGGAGAAAGGAAAAGATGACAACGGAAGACCGAGATTTATTTTGGGGTTGCTGGCAATTCTCCAAACGAAACCCGATTTAAACCACTGCTGAGCAGCACGATACCGTGACGGCATCACCGCAGCTCCGTTTCTCCACCTTAGCCGATTTCTACGATGGATGATGAACTTGCCATTATTTCATGACCACCGTCTGCCAAAACGCGCTGTAAGCAACAAAAAGGAAGAAAACAACAAAAACAACAACAGCAGCAACATCTGGAAGCGAAATGTCGCCCGAAGCTCTATTTCTATATCTGTACAGAACTTCAGTTTGAAGTCCATCTTCTCCCGAGATAAAGCTTTATGTTGAAAACACAGTCGGCAAAACAGCATTCAAACGAGCTGTTTCATTCAGTACTATCCACACGTAGAATGCATTCCGATTGCTTGCTTGAGCTGTCTTTAAAATAGCTTAGACCAACCGGACAATGAAAACCCAAACGATGAGACCGGGCGTATGTATTAATGGGGTAATCAACACAAGGGTATTTCACTGTATTCACCCACCCCTTTCTTTTCAGTTTTGCCCGTCACAAACATGCTGAGAAATATATATACGTAGAGAAAGATTGTACTATTTAGTCCCCCCAGACACTATGATGATGCAGGTCGGCTCTTAATTTACTGACACCTGCGCTTATCAGTTTCACACCTCGCGTTCAAAAATATCGAAGGATATCTGGACGCCAGCAGGGATGGTTAAACACAAATACATGAAAACATTAAAAAAAGACTGACGGGAATAATTTGAATTACTATTATTATTTATTTCGATTTTGCGATTATGTTTTTGTCTTACATAAATAAAAGTCGACTTTTCCCCCCCTCCATCCTTTTTTTGCATGAACTTTCTCTCAGGTGTCAACACAGGCACCAGAACCATTCTTACCCAGGCACGATTCTTTTTAACAAAATTCATATTTGTATTTTTATATCTAACTATTTGTTATTTAAACTGATACGCTCGTCTAACGTCTTACAATTCATCAACAAAAAAGTTTGTACTTTGGAGAGGATATTCTGAGACTACCGAAGAATCTATGAGGTTTTGTCTGTCTCAATCAATATCCAGTGTGGGACGTTGTTTTTTAAAGAAAAAAGACTTACTGAATGTGTTTCGGGTTTTGCACACATCAATGTTTAACTATTATTGATAAATCGTATAACTGTGACTTGAGCTTCGTTGACGGATTCGTTAGAATTGGCGATTTTAGAGTCTGTTGCGCTGTTTACGAGTATACTCAAATAACGCGCTGTTATTTGACAGATTTTTGGACATTACCGTTACGTTTTTTAATTTAAAATCTTTTGTAACATTCTTTTACAGAAATTGAATATGGTTTGTTGTGCATGAAACCTTAATATTTTCAATAATGAAACGTCATTTTATGAAGCAAAAAAGCGACGAAAACGTCATGACATTCTAAGAATGATTCATTGTATATGATGATGCCATTTTCACTGTATTTGGTGAACTAATAAATGGTGAAATAACAGTTTGTGGGGCGTGCTCTTGTATTTATTTATAAACGGCAAAAATACAAATATACTCCCAGCAGAGCCAACATACAGACTGCATGGGTCACGCAAAGAAGACTACGGCGGTTTTCCTGTCACCGTGGTGCGGTGCAAACAAACAAACCAGAAAAAAAGAATAATGAGAAACAGCACTAAGCATAACGGTGGTCACAAAAGACCTCACAATAACGCATTATTATTATCTACTCAAGCCATTCATATGTTCCTGCTGTGTTAAGTCCGCTATATTTGTCGATTAAACCCAAAATAAATGCTTCTGAGAGGCTGAGCGCCGAGCCAGCATTTGCAGCTGGGCTTCGCCATCAAACAAAGCCGTTTTTATTAAGAGGCCCATCTGCTCAAGCTTTGCTCCGGCGTGTCTTTCGCAGAAACAAACACTCAAATGATTTTTTTTTTTGCGCGGAAATGTCGATGACCGAAAACAAGGGATCATTTCTAGTGGGCGAACATGGTTGTTGGAGAGGATCGGATAATGATAATGATTCCCGCAAACTGGTAGACAAACCCAAGCGAGTTGCCATTTGCAATGTTGATATTCCCATAACCTCGTTATAAAGGCTCGATGCAGCACAACGAGGCAATGATTTCAAGTAGCCTATCCGTGCTTAATATACGTCTCATTTCAGAAACGCAGTTTTACTCTGGATCCCCGCACCCGAGCAAAGACCCCAGGGTGAGTATGAAGTGCATTCACAGCTCGAGTTAAACACTTTCATCGCTACTTCGACACACAGTATAAAGCGCTGAGTTTTAGCACGCCGAGCTCGGCGTTCTTTACAGTCCGTTTCCTGGCTGAAAAGACGGGATGACTCGCCTCATTTTGCTGTGAGATTTCAGTTTGCTTCCTGGTGCAGACGCGGACCGTGCAGAAATGCGAGCACATAGGAAAGATGATGTGCTGGGTGGCATGAAAGCAGATAAGCAGACTCGCTTAGACGACAAATTTGAAAATAACCGTGAAGCATTTTAATACTTGCCAGGAACTACTGGTTTTGTTAGGTTTGAAGAATCACAGCTTCCCTGAAATATATGTAGACAGACAGACAGACAGACAGACAGACATAGATAGA
Source organism: Brienomyrus brachyistius (assembly GCF_023856365.1). Classification (NCBI taxonomy): domain Eukaryota; kingdom Metazoa; phylum Chordata; class Actinopteri; order Osteoglossiformes; family Mormyridae; genus Brienomyrus; species Brienomyrus brachyistius. The sequence goes on along the minus strand of NW_026042422.1, from coordinate 302,101 downwards.
TAGATAGATAGATAGATAGATAGATAGATAGATAGATAGATAGATAGATAGATAGATAGATAGATAGATGGATGGATTTTATATTATCTCCGAAAGTTATGACAAAACACTGGAATCAGATGGCAGTGAATGTGCCCATCATGTATTCATTGGGTTGAGAAGTTGCAGTAAGTGCAGTCGTGTGTCAGAACTCCCCTGAAATGTCACCCATCCTTCTATTACGACGCTACGAGCATCATATACTTGCTTGGGGTTTAATTTAGCAAACTGTCCTTGGAAAGAAGAAAAGGTGTGTGCTGTGTGCACTGGAGGGCCAGCGGCAGGGCCTGACGCAGGAAGACAGACAAGGTCCACAGCAGAGACCATGAGCAGTCGCTTCACAGTGAGACGTGCTCAAAAAACAAATAAAAAAAGAAGAAAATAAAGCCACATATTACATAAACAGCAGAAAATGCGAGCAGAGAGTGGGGGGGACAATAGCAGAAACCCATTCAGAGGAATGGGCAAATTCCTGCTTAACTTTAACCCTCTATAGACTAAGCTGACATCACACCTCCTACATTCGGTGTCCTGAAGTTTAATTATGGGGGGGTAAGTGAGGGAATTTGGTTCCAGGCTTTGAACCTGCGCTTAGTACAGGAAGGGGGAGGGGGGGGGAGTTAGGTGAGTCTGACTGCCAGCTGATTGGCTGCAGAGGGTCGTGTATAAAGCTGACTCAGTCCAAGGTCGTGACATTCCAGCCCGCGGAGAACCTAAAGGTCGCGACCTCGGGCGCCCTGTCCCACCGCACCCGTGGCGCCCCCCCGCCATGACGTCAGGGCTTCCATCCCATCCCGGGCAGCGTGGCAGGCCGCCATGACTGAGACAGCTGCTGCTGCCCGCTGATCTGCCAGTGCCACCCCCTCCCCATCCTGCGCGGGCCGAACAAACGGCAGTCTCTTCCCCGACGGCATGTCGATAAACCCGGCGCGAGCCGCGGTCGTCTGTCCTCCCCCGGGGGCTCCTGATGACGGAGGCCATAGGCTGGGAGGGGGGAGGACGGGACGGGTGGGCGTTAATCCAGGGACGTCAAGTGGAGGGGCACTTAAAACCACACGCGCGCCTTTGATGCCACAGCCTAAAGAGGTATCACGTGAAGGCGCCGGGGGTCAAAGGTCAAGTGCTTGTGGCCAATGAGGATGCAGACACTCCCAGGCGCTGACGTCCTGCTGACAGAAGCCAGCGGCTGCATTTCCCCAAGACAAAGCGGAAAATCGAGCCGCCCGTCATATAACAGCTCCACCGCTAAAGGATCCAAGGAACTTATATATAGTACTTTCTCTAATCATTTGGAAAGTGGACGTCTTTAAGCTAAAGCACAGAAAGAAGTGAGGATGAGTAGTCAGTGAAGGTCTTTGATTTGCATTGGGGGGGGAAGCTGAACTTTATGAAACCTCACCGGCAAATCTGAGCTGCGCTTTGTGGCCGATCTGAAGACGCCACAGGGCCTCCAAGGGGGGACGCGACAGCCAATCTCAAAACAGACACATCTTCAGGCATTTTTATATCCTGTCAGGTATGTGGCACTACTTTGTGCAAATTCACACGTGTACCGCGCCCCCCCCATGCCCCCCCCCCCCATTCCGTCTGAAGCTTGATGTTTAATCAAGCGGTTGGGATAAACACTTCTCTTAAAGATTCATGAGTAACTGCATTTCCTGGCAAACAAACACACAATCTATTAATTACAGCTCCTTAACAGCGATGCCACCTGCTGACACACAATGGGACGTACAGGCTGTTAGGTGCAAAGTGTGAATACTACAATGCAGCGGTATTCCAAACAGGGACCCCTAATGCTTACATTCACACTATTCCTGTGTTAGTGTATCGCTGAGAAATCGGACGGGTAAAATGAAATAAACACGTTGAGCCTCCAGGGTGGGGCTGGGAATCTGAACCCCAGACCACGGGAATCTCCCTGCCCCATGGAACACAATCTGTGGGTGAAGCGGGCGCGCCTGGGGCTGGCCTCCAACGTCGGGGGGGGGGGGGGGGTGCGTCCTCACCTCGGGACGCAGGTGTCCTCTAAACGCCTTATGTGAGTCACGTCCTGCAGCGTAAGCGCCCTGGCAGAATCATGGCAGGAGCCGGCATTACCAGTCAGCAAAAACGGAGGAGAGTGGGCTGGCCTGTCCATGAGGGAGCAGGCGGGAAGGCAGGTGGGCGGGAAGGCAGGTGGGCGGGCAATGGAGCAGACAGGCGGGTGAGCGAGAGAGCGGCCGGGCGGGTGAGCGAGAGAGCGGCCGGGCGGGTGAGCGAGAGAGCGGCCGGGCGGGTGAGCGAGAGAGCGGCCGGGCGGGTGAGCGAGAGAGCGGCCGGGCGGGTGAGCGAGAGAACGGGCAAGTAGGCAAGAGAGCAAGCAGGCGGGAAAGAGGGCAGGTGGGCAGGGAAAGGAGCGGACAGGTGGGGGAGAGAGCGCAAGAGAGCAGGAGGGCGAGTGGGGGGGAGTCAGCAGCAGAGGGGGCAGGTGGGCGAGTCAGCGGGCTGGAGAGAGGGCGAGAAGGCAGGATGATGGGAAAGCAGGAGAGCAAGAAAGCTGAGTGAGCGAGCAGAGAGACACGGAAACATGCAGAGCAGGGAAGCCGGGTCAGGAAGGCTGCTGGATCGCCGCCCCGCTGAGCTGCTGCTTCAGGTGGCTGAACACGAATCCATCAGCACTTCCTGGATCCCTTGATCGAAGCCCAGACTTCCAGGTTATTCAGGAATCCCAGCACTTCCCATTTCAATACCACCAGCCTTTATTTGTTCCTTTCAGAGGAAAAAAAAAACATTAAAAATACTTCCTTGGAATGTTTACCACAGTTTACTGATCAATACTCCACTTTTCTTTCTCTGGGCCAAATAATTTTTGGCAAATAATATTGGGCCTGCAAGGAGAAGCGAGTCACAGAAATCACACACCTTTTATTCCGCCATAAAAATAGACTGTAATTACATTTCAGCAGATTATTAAAAATAAATGATTTCGGCCTTATTAATGACCCCACTGAATCTATATTTAAACAGCAGTGAGGCCTCCGTCTTCCTGCAGTGTTTCCTTGAGAACAGCAGACATCTCTTCGCACTGGGCCGGTCCCAAAGGGGCCTATCTGCATTTTCCTGAAATCCGGCATTTTATCTCTCAGTGTCAGATTTTTGACTTTGATTCCCGGGAGACAGCGAAAGAAAAAAATAAAATAAAACGCAAATAAATTTGCAGAATCTAAAAAAGGACTGAAATAAAAAGAGAAAAGGTCATCCGGCTGCCATTTATACTTATAAATCTGCATATAAAATCTTAAAAATGTCTACAAGGTACAAACACATCTCAGGACTTAAATTAATTCTGATCATTCGGCAGTCACGTGTGCTGGTGAAAATGCTGGTAGACTCCCTGTGAGGCTTTGGCATAGTGTTTGGGGGGTGCGGGGGGGGAGCTTGGGGGCTGCCTTAAAGACAGATTCTGCTCAGGTAGTCCTCTGAATCAAGCTCTTCCAGGGGCACCACGGCCTGGGGGTCCTCGCTCTCCAGGAGCCTCTTCTCCAGGGCCTGGTCCTCCGGGCTGAGGGCCTCGCCCTTGGTCATGACGTAGAAGAAGTACTGGAAGCCGTCGCCGTAGCTATGTTGCACCACGGACCAGCCGTACTCGCGCCGGGCCAGGATCCGCCTCCGGAAGTGCGGCTGGGCGAAGGTGATGGAGATAAACCGTCCAGCGGGTCTCAGCAGCCGGCTTGTCTACGAGGAAGACAATGGCGCAAGTATCAGGCAGCCCATCGAATCGGAGAAGGATGGAACCTGATGTAATGCGATGCAAGGGGTCTGAATGCATGAGTCACATGACCGCCTCAGGCTCAGTTCGCCACGGCAATGGGGCGGCCATAAATAATTCAGAGGGGGGAGGAGAAGGGGGCGGAGCCTTGTACTATCGATGAAACCGGCAGCCATGGGGCGGTATACTTCCAGCTCTGCACATAATTAAGTGATGAAGCCGCAAATCGCCAAACCAGGAGACCCAGTGGGTAACGACATGGACATGAAACGCGAAGTGTTAAGTGTCCAGCTGTATAAATATAGGCTGGGTCCCGTTGGAGAAACATTTCAGCTTAAGCAGCTCACCGCGAAAGCAAGGCTGAGCCACCCAGCTCCGGATCGCAGGCCCGCTTTCCCGCGAAAGGGACACGGAGACCAGAGGAAGACCAGAAGGAGACCGTGTGAAGAGCCTGGCCCACTCCTGCTGGGAATGTTTGTCCACAGGCCGACTCCTCTGACCTGATTACTGGCTGCAGAGGGACGGGGGGTGTGGGGGCTCAAGCAGCACGTTCCAACTGGGAACAGGCAGACTCTATGTAACCACAGGGACACAGAGTCTCAGAGCATGGGACACAAGCGAAATCCCAAGAGTGCTACTGCTTAATTCAGCTGTGCGATTGAGGGCCCAGTCTGGTTAATATCAGCCGGGGGGGGGGTTGGGGGGGGGGGGTCAGACATCCATCAGGTGAGAGACGCTCTGAGTTCTAACCAGCGTGACAAAAGGAGGCAGCTCTGGGTGTCAGACGAATCCCACAACTGTTCACAGCCCTTGGCTTACAGCCCTTACTGGCTTGGAATCGTGTGTCTGTCAGTGCGGGGTGGGGAGGGGAATCCGAATCTCAGGGCTGGGATTTGTAAATGAGACCCTCAGATGCCAAGCTGTAGGTCTGGAAGCTCCCGAGCAGCACATGGGGGGCGGCGAGGTGGCCGGAGCGCAACCGCACTCCTTTAGGTTCGTGACTCAGCACTTCCTTTGATCCTGTTTTTCTTTTTTCGTATCGCCCCTATTTGCATTCCTGGGGTGATAATTGAGAGCAACGCAAGGTAATTGCTCTTCTTGACTAATTACATCGTCTTGGGTTAATTGCCTCGCGGCAAACAGCTGCGGCTGGTTAAGGCCGGCGAGTAGCGCACGTAAACAGAGGGATGGGAACAGGACCGAGCAAGTGCACCGGACCAGGCAAATCCGCTCCTTTTCAATTTTCCTAAATGACCATAAAGTGGGCGGACCCAAGCAATCCCCCCCCCCCCCAATCCAGCTCCCTGGCAAATCTCATCCTCAGCCAGCACCGCCATTGAGCTGGCACAGTGGGGGGCAGGGTCAAGTGCATGCAGAGATTCCATTAGTAAACTGAAACATGCAATGGGCGGGGGGCATGACAAATGTTAGCCAGGGTGAGAAAATCCTCAAATCCAGCATGAAGGATGAGGTCAACCTCCACCTCATCAGACACTCTTCATTACCCCGCCCTAACCCTAACCCTATACCTGCCCCCCAACGCCGGCCCCAACCTTACAGAATACGTCCACGTATCCATCACGAAAACAGACAAAAGGGGAGCAGAAAAACCAAAATCTGGGAGACCTATTTGAATGCTTTACTTTTTTTAAGTTTAGCACGAAATCTACCAAGCATCACATATCACAATGCATTAAACTCAAGGTTGCCATGGTGATATAACGTCCCAAACTGGTTTTGTTTCTTATTTAGGTCAATCTCTGCACTGTTGGTTACCACTGCAAATAAACAAACTAAGACGCAAACAGTCATATAGCCAACACTGAATTAGTGAGTCAGTCAAGTGCACTTGAGTGCAGGTCAGCTCCTTACAGCAAACATCTGGCACGCTTCCAGGATAAACCGAATTAGCCAGATATGCTAACAGTATGCCTTTTACATCAGGCTATTCTAATTTAATTACAGCCAACCAGGAATCTCACTCTTGTGAGTCAGTCAGTCGAATCTCTTGGTAGTTCCTGTGGAGATCAATCAGACGTATGTTTAGCATGGGATTTCCACCCACTCCAGCCGCTGCAGATCACTGTAGGGTCTGCGGGGAGCACGGCATCCATGAGGCACCTTCCCTGGCTCGACATTGAGCGCAAACAGAAATCCACGCGTTGGAAGGTTTGTTATTTTTTATTTGCCTTGAGAGTGAGGGGACCAGGAGAAACTTCTCAAACCTCCGATGGAATCCAACAGCTGTGATCAGTCCGTGACACGACACGCCGTGCTGGGGGCCGCGGCATGGTGCCCGACCACACGTGTACTACGCATGACTCATCCTCCAGGTCTGAGACAGGAGCTGCCTTTCCACGGCAAACATAAAAACTGACTCTCATCGTGACTCTGGCATAGACCAATTAATTGGCGGCTTTCGCCTCCTGTTTCCCCTTAAATCTCTTCATCTGCTGCCCCAGCGAAGCCTGGAGATGTCACCAGCAACAAGCTCGCCTCTGGAAAGTGTCAGGACCTTCACCTGTGGCGCTGTGTAAACAGACCAAACCCTCCGCACTCGGCTATGAAGACTATTCCAGAGTTACACCGCAGCTGCCCTGTTTTCAACCTGTCAAGATCTCCCTAGATAGCACCATCTCTCAAGAGCCTGAAGAACGGCATCACAAGCTTCTCCTGACAATTCACAGGCTTTCACATCACCCTGCAGGTGCTTAATGACACATCACTGGACCTTCAGGTCATTTCACGTCCTTCATAATACTAATCCTTGGGGATCCTTCTTAAGGGCTTCATAAGCCCTTCATAACAGTTCACAGGCCCTCCATAACAGTTCACAGGCCCTCCATAACAGTTCACAGGCCCTTCATAACACATTCCTCCTGAAGTGATTCTTAGCATGAGAATTCACGTGGCGTTATGCTAACGGAGACAGGCAGGGCGAAAGCGTGAAACAAGCTCCAAATCTGCCGCAGTTCCACACACTTCACTCCCACTCCTTCTGGAGGCGTGAGGGTGAAACTCTCAAAGGAGGAGATAAGATAAACACAGTACTGAGGAAAAACGACACATGATGAAGGGTACAAGTGAGCTGCCGGCCTTAATGAGTCGCGTTAATGCCTACCAGTGTTCCACAGCAGCTTATAGCAAACTGCCGGACAGCAGCCTGGGTCGTGGTGGAGAAGACTCGTCCAGAGATGGATAATCTGCACGATCCAGGCCATTGTTTTACGATCACACCCATCAGGAAAACTGGACTGCCACCCCCCACCCCCCCTCCCCCAGACAGCAGGTGCTTTTCCAATGAAATTCAGGAACCTAGTTCCTTCTTTCGCGTGTCGCTTTGACGCTAAATATCAATTTGATGTTAAATAATCATGGGAGAGGCGACATCTTGTAGGTTGAACTTTACATAAAATTTCATGCAAAAACTACATCACCAACCCAAAACAATGGAGGATTAACAAGTCGGGGGCAATTGATTGTGCGATCATATATATAATTCATAAATAAATCTGGCCAGCAGATGAACGTTTTGATTTCCGGAGTAAAAAAAAAAAAGACGTAACATTATTCCGCTAATAAGCACTGGCAGGATTTACCGCCAGTACCAGTGATATTAGATAGAAGTATCTGATTGATAACCGACATTTTCCGATGCAGAAATACTGAAATACAGGCAAGAAAGGTATTCCTTAGTATAATCAGCATCCCTCCCCCCTTTCCGGTCCAGAGAGGAGGGGGGGATTTCACTGCACACCAAGCGAGCCCCAAAACCTCCTCCCACACCTGATGCTTTCACATGTCCTCTTCTGGACACCTCTGCCTATTGGATGCCCCTCCCCTCCCCCAGCAGACTGTCATCCTGTCAGAAAAAAGGTTCCTGCCCAATCAAAATGCTTCATTTCAATCAAGTCCTCGCCTTCAATGCACTTCACACCCAGACACCAGCTGGATACAGGCCTATTCTCCAACATCTATTAATACAGTAACAATTATAATAAACCAATTATAACATCTGAATAGTTTCTTCTTCATAAGATTTCTGTACAGGCACACAGCCACAGGCTAAATCTGGATAGCCTAAATCTACCGAAGGCACCCCCCCCATCCGATTGGCAAAATTAAGAGGGGACTGCTCTCACCCCCTGGACCACCTATGAAACCTATGGGTCCATATCTCACCTATGAAACCTATGGGTCCATATCTCACCTATGAAACCTATGGGTCCATATCTCACCTATGAAACCTATGGGTCCATATCTCACCTATGAAACCTATGGGTCCATATCTCACCTATGAAACCTATGGGTCCATATCTCACCTATGAAACCTATGGGTCCATATCTCACCTATGAAACCTATGGGTCCATATCTCACCTATGAAACCTATGGGTCCATATCTCACCTATGAAACCTATGGGTCCATATCTCACCTATGAAACCTATGGGTCCATAACCGTCACCATGACCCAAACGCACAGCACTGCTCCCGGGCCGCTACAAGCCCCCCCCCCCCTCCCCAATGGATAACATACCCCTCATTTACACAAGGAGGCCGGGGAGGCTGGCAGGCCGCTTGTTAGCATCCGGGATCACATGAGCATTCCCGACCTGGGTAAACAGGTGCAAACCACCATGTGTATGACTTGGGGGGGGGGGGGGGGGGGCTTGAGCTCTGTTTTCCTGGCAATTCCCAGCTTCCTTCAGCACAAACGCACAAAGACAGAGTTATTTAGAGAGCCATATTCCCGCTGTGCGCAGACAGCCAGCTCGATCGGCGTTAAAGTTTTAGAAAAAAATGAAACCCCAATAAGCCATCAGTCATGCTTCTCGTGTTACTGCCATCGGCCTGTTAAATATACACACACGAGCATCACTGCTCAGTGGGACGCGCCGCCTCGCTCCGCCAGGCTGGGGTTCGAATCCTTCCCGTCTCCTGGTGAGGATCTTGCGTCTCCGCGCTGCGTTTGTGCCGCAGTCCAAAGACATGCAGTTATGCAAACTGGCGTCTCTGAATGGCCTGCAGTGTGTGTGTGTGTGTGTGTGTGTGTGTGTGTGTGTGTGTGTGTGTCCAGGGTGACCCCGGCACCACTCCCCGTCCTTCCTGGGAACGGGCTTCAGGCTTTCTGTGACCCTGCTCTGAATACGGTTCACTTGAAGACGGATCACTGATCCTTCTGTGTCGATTATTCAAAATGCGAAGAAAATTAGGCTAAAAAAAAAAACTAAGCTAAGCTCATCAGCAGAAAGGGCCCCCGCTTTGGGAACACACACCCCCAGCAGAGCGACCAGTGAAGTGCAGTGTGCGGCGAGGTGGGGGGGGGGGGGGAATGTTATCCGTCCCCGGGATAATTAAAAAGGCCCCCGGTTGTTATTTTTCGTAATTAAGAATTGGAGTGTACAATCTGGTCCCTAATGCGAATCAAAGCAGATTGGCTGATTCATTCGTTCATTGCCGTTTGCCAAGAACCCGGGCGTCTCTGAAAAGGGGTAGGATCTGTGCTTTTGTGGGTCCCCAGGAGTGGAGTTTGCTGCGTCGCTCCGACTAAAAAGCCGCACGGTTTCATCCCGCCCGCACGACGCCATCTGCCGAACTTCGGGAAAACAGGCAGTTCGGCCAATCAGACGCAGCTTGCCGGTCCTGGACGCGGGGGTTACGTAAAGAGGAGCACAGGCCCCTCTGCGGCACCCCCTCCTCGGAATCGGGAGCCGGCGCTAGGCCGTCGTTTCCCAGCTTCTCCCATCTGTGATACGGCCACAATGACAGGCGCCATTCGAATTGCAGTCCAATTTCTGCCTTTTCCTAATAAGGTGCTGATTTAATTAGCAGCGGAATTGTTTCGAGTCTGCCGCGCGGCTCCCCGGTGCCCCCAGAACCGGGAGCGGAATTAAAAAGCTCCGGTTCTAACAGTGGGAGAGGAAAAAATACACGGCAGAAAACCGACAGCGCTGAGCGATGCATGTGGCCTTTCTCACTGGGCAAACATGCAGGAGGTGCCGCGGGGTGGGGGGGGTCAGGAAGCGGGGCGCACGAGCGGGGCCATGGGGCCAGCCCCGCCCAGATCCTCCAGTTAATTACACCCAGCTGCATCTCTCCAACTCCATCAGAGTGTTTCCCAACCCAGTTCATGGGGAACCCCAGACGGTCCATGCTTTTGCTCCCTCCGAGCTCCCAGCCAATCAGGAACACCGAATACCTGGTACAGGTGCACTGCGAGCTGAGAGGAAGCAAAAACATGAACTGTCTGGGGGTCCCTGATGACTGGGTTGGGAAACACTAGTGCACTACAGGCTTTAGGCCCCCATGACAGCAGGAAAGGGAGAGGAGCAAGCCCCCATTGCCAGACTTTCTGGGAATCACTGCAAGCGAGCGGCTCATTTTTAAAGGGTCATGTGACGGACTGGAGAGCCAATGAAAGTGCTTTCAGGGAAGCTCAGATAGCAGGTGACTCAAGTGTCATAGAGAGTCGAGGCCTGGCCAACTTCCTGTGTCTGGTCTTACAGAACGGCAGCTAGGAGCAAAGAAGCCGCAGTCAGGCAGGGCATAAACACCGGAGCGAAACGTAGCATCCTGGGCACCTGCTGCCAGTTACTTTCTACATTATTCATGTGTTTGGGAAACCCTCCATTTTTATGGCAAAGGCATAACGCAGCAACTCGCTCACCATGTCAAACCCGCAACCTTTACCAACCCAGTGACTGCTCTCCAGAAATACGCACCAAGCATCCGCCTGGCCCAGACGTGACCGAGCGAGAGACTATCCCACACAACACCGGACACAAGGCAGGGGTAACACCCAGGATGGGGCAACCTCCGTCATGGGGCACAGACATGCACATAATCACACACCACCGGCAATTTAGCGACACTAATTAGCCTGAATGCATGTCTTTGAACCATGAAAGAAAACCATAAAGAGGTGGGATTCGAACCCACAATCCTGCATGTATGAACCACCACAACACCACAAATATGAAATATGGAATTCAAAACATACCACATTTAAGACTGAAAAAACTTCTATTCAAGGTCCCAGTTCACTTCAGGGCAACTAATGCACTAAATTCACCTAAATTCACACACGATAAGAAACCCTGCAAGGTATTTCCCCTTATTCCAACACAATGGGATCAAATTTTTTCCCCCCAAAAAATGCTTCTCAGAATCTCGTGGTAGAGAATGACTCATCCCCCCCCCCCACCCCACAAGCCTTGCACTGTCACCTAGTTTCCATGGAAACCTGTTGCTATGGAAACTTCTCTCGGGCTCAGCAGCCGGCGCTGAAGCGATGTGCTTACCGAAACGAAAATAAAAATAAAGGGGCGGCGGCGGCGGCGCGATTAACGCGGCGAGCGGGAGCCGGAGTGGCCAAGGATCGGTTCTGAGCGCTCCGGAGGGATTCCGTCTTTTGTGATTACACAGATAATTGCAGACTCCACGTTTCCACCTGCGCGTATTACTGTCATTAATCTAGGGCTGCCGCCGGTAAAAGCATCTGCGGGATCGCAGACGGGCCTGAACGAGCCGGGGATGGCAGGAGAGAGGCCTGCTGCAGGCTGTCCGTGCTCCCTGAACACCCCACAGGTTACATAACAGCAGGTAGCGATAGCTGCGGCGGGCGAGAGCTCGCCGCGGAGCGACGCGGGGCCGCAGGGTTACGTAATCTCGCTCGCCTGCCCCTCCCAGGCAAACATCTCGCTTTGAGCACGGCTGAGAGAACCAGCTCATTTTCAGGAGGCCCTGACTGAACCAGGCCAGCTTTTTTCAGCCTCACATGAAGTGATTAAACAGCCCCTTTCAAATGTATTGTGACCAGAATGTCACACTCGAAAAAGGAATTAAACGCTTAACTCATAATGTTACTGTGGGCCCCGTGCTCTGAATGCTGTATTCGTGTAGAAACCCGCAATACGGAAAATGATTTAATTAACCAATTCAAGTATTAAGTAATCGAGTAAATACTCTGGTTGTATGAGATCCTCTCTTGGGGGCAAAGTGTAGCTCAGCGGGTTAAACCTCCGTGCCTCTGGCCCTTAACCCCCAGCTCTAGCGGTGCTGACCTTGTGCTGTGCTCCCCCCCCAAGATGAAATGTGTCTGTGCATCGCACGAAGAGCAAGCTGGGGTAGACGAGAAATTACCCCACTGAAATGAAGTATTACTATGCTAAATATCCAATGCATGTTATTCTCCAAAAAAAATAATCATATTTTTTTCTGGAAGAATGTAGAGGAGGAGTGTCACTCTTGGGACCTGATGGACACGGGTGCAGGCAGCGTGGGGCAGCGTGGGGCAGCGTGGGGCAGCGTGGGGCAGCGAGGGCAGCGTGGGGCAGCGTGGGACAGCGTGGGGCAGCGAGGGCAGCGAGGGCAGCGTGGGGCAGCGTGGGGCAGCGAGGGGCAGCGAGGGCAGCGAGGGCAGCGTGGGGCAGCGTGGGACAGCGAGGGGCAGCGAGGGCAGCGTGGGGCAGCGTGGGGCAGCGAGGGGCAGTGTGGGGCAGTGTGGGGCAGCGTGGGGCAGCGAGGGGCAGCGTGGGGCAGTGTGGGGCAGCGTGGGGCAGCGAGGGGCAGCGAGGGGCAGCGTGGGACAGCGAGGGGGGGCGACATTCTGGTGAACGCACACAGGAGAGCAGGCCGGCCCGGGACGTAGAAAAGTAGGCCGCCACTGTTGTCCAGCTACCGTGACACGTGCAAACTGTGTCCATGAGCACGGGCAGATGGGGGGGGTGGAGAGTGCAGCCTGGGGGCCATTCTCACTGCGGCAGCTCAAACCCTGAACTACAGCACCAGGCACTTTGTACTGGCTACAGAAACCCGTCTCTGAAGCAGGACTGTGGGATCATTCTTCTCCAAAAGGCATCAGGCCACATTCTCCTAGCATCTCGGGGAATGTGACATGGGGTCCTTCATGGATGGGGTCACACGTTCGCCCCACAGGGTGCCGTTAAATGACCCATGAATTTTTTTGGCGAAATCACACCCAGATCTATAATAGCTCCCCTTATTATGCTAAGCGGCATTAGCAGAACCTCCCCCACATCCTGTGGTGTCACCCGCAACCGAAAAGATGAACCTCTGGAGACGACGGCAAAGACAAAACAAAACGCCATGGAAGGAGCGCCCCCCCCCCCCCCAATGGAGACAGCGCCCCTCCCGTCTGAGAGGCCGATTCACGACGGAAACACCGGCATCACCAGCAGAGCAGCTGCCTCGCCAACGTCAACGTGAGCTTACGGTGCGGGTAAGACGCCGAGCCGCAGGACAGGGAGAGTCACTGTGCTGCCGCCCTGGGCGTCACCCGCGAAGACGGTGCCCGCTCTGTGCCGTAATCCCATTTGCTCCGGTGCCATGACGTCCTACCCTCATGCCCAAGGGCTGGTCAGAGACTCATCAGCAGAGAATCGAAACTCAACGCCAGTCGAAAGCGGTTCCTAAAGTCACCCCCCCCCCCACAGAAGATGGTGCCCTGGGCAGCCGGCTATGTCACCTAATGCGTCGACTGGCCCTGGCAATACGGGGGCCCCTGTGCGTGCGTGTGTGTGTGTGTATGTGTGCGTGTGTGATGCCCACACGCCCGCACCCTCACATGACGAGCACATCTGTCACTCAGCATCGTCACATGATGCATGTCTGCGGTGGGGGGGGGGGGGGGGGGCGCTAAAGTCAAGAGCAATTAAGAGAGAGAAGTAGAATGAAGGTCGTGGACGTGCAGGGTTGCATGATAAGCAGGATCCCCCCCCCCATGCCGCCCCGCAGCAGCGACTGGGCAGCTGCACGGCAGACGGCGACTTAACGCCAGAGCGCTGAGCTCGCCGGACGGGTCCCGGCAGCAAGCGGCCAGAGTGACAGCTCCCGACGCAGCCCTCACGCGGGGTGTCAGACGGCCCGGCTGCGTGACGGAACGCAGGCTGATCCCCCCCCCCGGATTCCACAGTGCGTCTGCATAGCGCGTCCTGACGCCACACCCGGGCCCCGGGGGCCCGCGACTCATTTCCTCGCTGCCTGTCACTGTTTCCATAATTCCGGCCTCCATTTCCATCCCTATTTTCATTCCGTACTTCGACACCGGCTTTACTCCATACCCCGGGGGCGGTTGTGTTCTAACCTCATCATTGTCAGTTCAGCCTATAATTCTTCTTCCACTTTGGGGAGTCTCTGGCGCTGCCCCTGTCGTCATCGTCGTCGAACCCGGGCTCGGCGTGATCCGGGCCCCGCCACGCAGTTAGCACTGCAAGCACTTTTAACACAGGTACAGTATAGTTTGCCCCCCATAGGACTGAGGCAAGTGTGTGTGGAGATGAAACATCAGCAGGGAGAGCTGAACAGCTCCTGTGGCCAGTGTTAGCGCCACCTGTGGTCACAGTGAGTCACAGCATGTAAAGTAGTAACCAAATAGTAGGGGTGTTGAACCCCAGCAGACATGTGTGTGTGTATGTGTGTGAGTGCATGGGGGGGTCACATCCTTCCTATCCCTGTGTTGAACAAGCAAGTATAGAAGATGGATGGATGGGAAAATCTGTGATTGGTTGGCACTTGACTAACCTTGGAGTAAGCCAAGCTCCTGATTGGATGCCCCCTGCCCCCCCCCCCGTCATCCGTGGAGCCAGGCCCGACTTCACCCCCCCCCAGGCAGACACCTATGTAACAGACCTGAGATTAATATCACAGCTCATGACTGGTAGCTGGTAGAAGTCAGACGGGGACAGTGACGTAGGCGCCGAAGACAGAATCGGCTCCGCAGCCCAACCCAGATCGCCTGCGGCCGGCCCAGAGGCGGTGCCGGAACGAGGGCAGCCGGCAAAACAGAGGTCAAGGACACCGCCGTGCTCAGGCCTCAGAGGGGCGCCGCTAAGCAGCCCCCCCAAGAAAGTGCTTAACCTGGATTTCAGCTGCGTATATTAGTCCAGCCCAAATTAACGATAAGGAATAATAATGGCGACGGGGCCTGACAGCGCAGCGGGGGCGATAACCCTGCGCTCCCACGAGCTGCTCACGTTCAGTCCCTCGCCTGCATGCCCCCCCCCCCCCCCGTCCATGCAGTCCACCGTCCACAGGCCAGCCGACACGTGGGCAGCCTTGCATGCTCCCACGCCACTCCAGAGGCTCATGGGAAAACAAACCAAAAACACTTTCGGCGGACGGCAGAATCACAGAAAACTAAATTCTCAAGAAAGTGCGGGTGTGTCGGGGGGGGGGGGGGGGGGGGAGGCTTTTGTTTCTCAGCAATTATACTGCTGACTCTAGAGCTTTAATAACACCTTCATACATCTACTTCGGGAAACATGGTGAAGGTGGCTGGTCCGCGGCTCGGAAAGCATCCCAGCATCTGCATAACTCCAAAGCCCCCCTCCTCGTATCAATGAGAGTGACTTCTTGAGAAGGCCCCTTTTGGTTTGTGAGACCAAGATCGGCACACGCCCTGTCACCCTCTCGCATTACCCACGACAAGCGTGCTCACATGAAGGAGATGCCCAAATGGGACCTGGAGATCGGCGCTGGAGGACGGGCGGGAGTGAGCGATTTCGGGGAAACGCGTACTGGCTGCGAAATCGGCAGGCGAGACGAATCAGGGGCGGCTATTTAATGGGGTGGGGGTATTACAGCTGACGGGTGGTTGAGGTGAAACCGAGGAAGAGTTTGGTTTGATAGTCTCTTCTAATACAGCTTCCCGGACGAGCAGCGGGCAGAGTAACTAATCTGGGGCCGTAGTCTGACATCAGCACAGATAGTAGTTACGCCGAGTTTTAATGTCATTCCTGCAGCTATATTCATGGCAAGAACACAGGAATATTAAAACAGGTTAAATTAACTTCCGAAATAACTATAAAATATTATAAAGACGTGAAATATGGTAAATAAGATGCTTAATATCAGTTATAATATAAATATATTATAAAAAGTTCTCTGGCTTGACATCTGCATGGACACGCGGGTGTTGGCAGTTTAACGAAGCCGTCCATTCTGCCCGGGGCAGGCTGAGACCCTGATGCTTGCTGGGGCCCTGATGTGTGCTGGGGCCCCGGGGTGTAGCCTAGGATGGCATGAGCGGTAATCGGTCCCTGGGGACTGGCCAGGGGCAGGAGCGAGCTGAGATTCAGTGCCGGCCGGCAAACAAGCCAGGAGAGCCCTGTGACATTTTGGATTCCAGTATGCTGACGGTTGGCAGATGCGTTTAGTTCCGTGTTACATCTGACTTGTGATAAACGGGCCCCTGTCATCTCCCCCCCCCCATTGCCACCAGCTCTTCGACCGGCCCCAATCTGTCAAGCCACCTCTCTGCAAGTGGACATGGATCAGCGAATCTCTGCTGACTACCTCACCAACCAGGGCTGGTACGCTCCCCTGCTGGGCCTTAGACTCCATCGGGTCCTCGTTCCCCTCCTCCTTCCCCAGTCACAGTGCTGATGGGGGAGGAGCTGCTGGGAGGTTAGGGATGATGGACATCAAGGTTCCTCGAGGACGGCAAGTCTGGACGATGGGATGGAGGACAGAGTAACTGTACTGCCCCCCCCCCCCACACAGATATGCCTCCAGCCTGCAGAGCTGGCCTGACAGAAACAAATATCCCAGTCCCATTTAATAATTAAACCTGTGAAATGATTTAAAACGCTTCTGATAAATCTCATTACATCTCTCCTATGCAGCCATTTGCGTTCAAAATTGAAATATAATGCGGCCTCATATCAGGATGCCTGGAATGATCTGCACATGCCACAGAGGCACATTAATCAGGGCTGATCTACAGCAAGCCTGCACCCCTGCTCATGTATAATTAACATGGGGGGGGGGGCACTCCCTCCGCATGGAAGCGAAGACAGAAAGATCGCCCATAACAGCACTTTAAATGATGTCGCCCTTCCAGCAAGCAAGACCTGTCAGAAATGGGCGACACCGGAGGTGCCCCAAGGCACCGTTCAAGGGTCAACTTACATTTACCCAAGGAAAATGAACCTGTCGGGTATTAAGGTGATTTAAGGTAAAGCTGAAACCTACACTGGGGCCCTGAGAGTTGAGAAGAGACAGGAGTTTCGGCTTTTCTGAGAATTTCTCCCACCTCCGACGGAGGATACTGAACAAATTAACACCTTGCAGCGGGTCAGCTGCGGGTCGGCAGCCAGACACAATTCTGACGAAGGAAAACAGCTTACCGCCATGTAGCTACCCCCCCTCCAACCCCCCCCAGAGCACCGAGTAAAACATGATATTGAGGAAGTCCGTCCACTGCGGACGCCTCCTCTCCATAGGGGATGGTGGTGTGCGTTTAGGATGGTGGGAATTTGCAACCTCTTCCGACTCCGACCTTGCCATGTGGAGTTTTGGGTTGGTGGGGAGAGCTGACCCTCTTGGGCACACCCGTACTGGTCACCACACCTGCTGCATCGTCAACAAGATCCCCATCTGAAGACAGCTGCGGGGCATTTAATCTCGAATTCCGACACCGGCGTGGCAGGGAAAGGGAGCTACTGTACATGGAAACAGGTTTCATGTTTATATTTCTACGCTTCTGACAGACCCAGGCGGAGTGAGGGGGACGATCATTCTGGAAGACAGAGAGGAGGGTTTATTGTGGCTATCCCAGGTAATACAAGCGTTTAGGAGAGCAAAGTAACAATGAAAAACTAATGATTTAAACCACGAGCAGAAAAGTAATAAAATTAATCATGTAATCATGATATTCGAGTCTGTGTCACCATCGTGGATACAGTGGGGGGTTGAGCCTCCATGAGATACACACACGTACAAGCCAGACAGCCCCCCCCCCTACCCAATCCCAGTTGTCAGATGTTCCCCCCTGCTCCGTATGACTGGTGCAGACAATCCTGTTTCGCCTCCTGCTCACATCGATCGAAATGAGCTTGTATACCGACACGCCAATGAGAGGCTGCCGGGGGAGGGGGGGGGAGTGTTGTGGGTATCATCATGGTATCATCTGACAGCTTAGTGTTTACCAACCCTGTGTTTCGGGTCACTGTAAGGGGCTCTGGATCCCTCGGTGCACCGTGTGAAAATCAAGCCACTCAGATTGAAATCTGCTGACCCTATAGATCCCGCACGAGATGCCGGACAAAGCAGATTCCCACAGAACCCCACAGAAGATGCCAGAATTTCACTCAACCGTGAAGTAAGTTCGAATGAGAGTACGACTTCACAAAATCAATGAAGGACGGTTAAGAACCACAAAGAGTGAGGAGAAAAGCGCCGTGAAGATCCCAACACACCTTCAGAACCTTCTCCCACAATCGGGGGTCCTACAGGCAGCATTAAACGCAGCTATTAATCATAAGAACGACCTTTTCGGAAACAGACAGCATCTAATATGGGTCCTTCCTCCTCTGTCTGTCTTCCAGGTGTTTAAACTCTGTTATTCAGTAATCAGCAGGGTCACTAACAAAGGGGCAAAGTGCCCCCCTGACAGATACTCTTCCAGCTGATGCTGGGAATTTCCTGATATTACAGTTACTTTTAACACCCCCCCCCCCGCTCCCCCCACAACCTGCTGAGTGCGTCAGCGACGGCAAACCCGTGCGGATGAGTAACCGCTGTAATGCCTCGTTTGGCCCGAAATGCCGCGCTTTTGCTAAATTACTTATTACCTATTAGGCAAAACAAGTATGAAAAGCCTGCGTCTATTTTCACGGCATGGAAGAGCTCGAAATTCGGAAAAATACGATCATCGACGGGCGGTTATTACACACGGGGGTTTGGGGATGGGGTACCCCCGGACCCCCTAACTTGTTATTTTTTCTATGTATATAATACTGTCTGCACATTATTCTGGAACCACCTGCTTTATTGCCTCAAATCAAATGTTTCCTGTTGGGATTCTGCCATCATGGTTTTAAAATTGCTGTATTAGAAGAGACGTCCACAAAATTTGCAGCATGATGACAAAGATATCTGTCAGAGGCCACTGCGGGCCGGTTGGGCAACAGGTCAAAAGTCACCCGCTGGCAGAGAACGGTGCGGAAAATAAGCGCGTGACAGTCTGGTGCTCAGTGCGTGCAGGTTTTTTTAAGACGAGTCAGTGGATTTACGGAGATGAACCTCGCCATCGGTTGCGGGTTTGGCATGTTTCTGGGACACTGTGCCTTTTCGCACATATGCACATGGGGAAGGGGTGCGTGCGTGTGTAATACCACCCCCGCTGAGCGAGCGGCTTCCTAATCTCCCCCCCTGTTCCCACGACGTGGGCGGGCGTGCTGCCAGCCGACAGGGCAAACCCCGGAGAGCACCAAGGCGATCTTGCGGGAACGACCTTGTCCGTTTATCTCCACTCTGCAGTCCAGTCACATCCCTCCAGAGGATTCCCCCACCCCCAAACATGCCCCCTACCACGCCCATCCCATGGCAGGCTGCTGCTGCTCCGTTAGCGTGCTAACGTGTGCTAGATAATGCTGCGGTGGGGGGATGGGTCTCGCATATCTCATAATCCCCCCCCCCTGGAGGTGAGTGGCTGGAGGGTTCTCGACCTTGGCTCCCAGCACGACGAGCGACGGAGGTGGGGGTGGGGGGGGGGGAGGCGGGCCGGCTCGCATGCTAATGATACGTCGGCAGGAGCTCTGAAGGAAAGGTATGCAATTACACATTAGCGTGTTGGCGGGTAAAGTCAGCGTGGTGCTGGCCGAGGCTGGGGCACAGGAGTGTGTGCGTGTGTGTGTGTGTGCGTGCGTGTGTGTGTGCGTGCGTGTGTGCGTGCGTGCGTGCGTGTGTGTGTGCGTGCGTGTGTGTGTGTGTGTGTGCGTGCGTGTGCCGCTCACACCCTTCCGCTGTGTCACGTCTCTAAGGCCCACATTCTGCTAACACAGAAAGCCAAATTGCTCCTGAAGCTCCCTCCTCTAATTCCGGAGTCCAGATCCCACTGGTTCCCCGCGACCGCACTGGAGTCCACCGGCACCAAAACAACAAACCCGTGAGTCTGACCCCCCTCCCCCAAAACACTGTGACCGCCAGGTACACCCAACATCACCCTGCACCCACCCACCCCCAAAGCCCTCGGTGCTGGAATATTCTCCGGAATACCAAGCGGAGACCCTCTGCAGGATAAGCAGCCTCCCAGGGTTGCCTCGAGTTCTTAAATCAGTCGGGGGGGGGGGGTCAGACAGTAGGATTTGGGAGATATGAAGGGATGCTGAATGTGTCTCCCCAGTGGAGTGATGAAGCAGACGGAGGACCAGCTCACATCCATGGCTCTGTGTCCTTCTTCCCCTTCTCAGAGTTTGCTTGTTTTCACATCCCGTCAGGCTCCTCCCTACTTAACTCGCCGGTGTCTGTTCCCATCTGGATATAAACGGGGCCCTAAACTCTGTGGAGTCTAGGTGTCAGTTTAGCAACAGGATATCTCATTGGTCCCGCTAGACAAAGCGTACACACACACACACACACACACACACACACACACACACACACACACACACACACACACACACACACACACACACACACACACACACACAAACACACACACACACACACACACACACACACACACACACACACACACACACACACACACACACACACACAAACACACACACACACACACACACACACACACACACACTGCTCCCTCCCTCTACGCTAATCAATGCCCCATTGGTGTCAGCCACACTTCTGCACAAAGGCATCTCAGAACATTGTTAACGAGATTGGTTAATTTTTTTTCTTCATGTAATCTTCACCCTGCAGCAGGTTTAAGGTCTAAAGATGGGGGGGGGGCTCTGTTTGGGGGCATGACAGAGGGAGACGCATGGCCCTTCTCTAAACAACCTCGGGCATGTTTTGAGGCAGAACATGTGCTGGATAAAGCACACACTGCCTCCCTTCTGCATGCCCCCTCCCTCTGCACCTGAACTTGAGAGCCCTCGATGGGCATCCGACTGGAAAAAGGTATCACCGACGCCTCGCCAGAGAGGGAGACGGAAACAGTTTGCGCTAATTAAGCAGCTCGTTGCACCGCCAGGCAAACCCGCAGAAACCCCTTTGTCTCCCGTGCCTCTCCCGGTTTCTCGTTCCCTCCAATTAATAACGGCCCCCTTCAGGCATCCGGAGTCTCCATAGCAACCCTGCTTAGCAGTCGGCGCTGGATGTGAGTCGTCATGGCAACGCAGGCCGAAGCCCGAGCTGTGGTCGATGTTTTGTCTGCGCAGTCTGGGTCCCCCTACCCTGTCCAGTGTCCTAAGTGAGGGCTACACTGACTGGTGCAGAGGTCCTCGAGGTCAGTAGCCAGCTGGGCCTGGTGGTGAAACACTGCTTCTCTGAGGACGGCTGGCATCACATTTCAGAAACTTCCCAGAATCCTACAGATTCAAACACACAGCGATGCTTTCAAGGTGTCTTCATAGTCCATGTCTGCGCCATCCCCACCCCCCTTTTCACCTGCACAAGCTCTCAGGCAATCCTGTTTACTTCTGGGATTGAGCAAGGATCACTAGAACTTCAGAAGGAAGCTTCCAGGAAGATCGGCCTTGGAACTGTCACGCAGACCCATTGGAAGGTCTTGTGTGATAACCAGAGCGTGCCAGGGTACCGGTTCGGTCCACACCAGGCTGCAGTGCCGCTTCTGAGCAGGACCATGCCATCGGGCTGCTTTCAGAGTTGCTCATCTGAAAGCGTCGACTTCTGAAAACACCACGGTGACCCAAATGCGACGAGACGGACGGCCCAGGGGGGGTGTGGGGTATTTCACAGCTGCTAACGACGTGCCAAGCGCCTCAGTCAGGCCGCCCTCCCCGTCAGCCTTAACGAGCTAGAATCCGGCAGTGGCTCTGGTCATTAACCGAAGCACATGTCCTTCTAAAGCCCTGGACCAGAACCATCAACACGGGCTCAGTACAATCCCAGAGAGGATGTACATAAACAGCACGAGTCCAGTTTGTTCTACACATGAACTAAAATATGGGAATAATTAGCATCTGGATGAGGATGATGTCTGCAGTTATCACTGTTCCCAAAACAACAGCGAAAGGGATGTGGGGGGGCATGTCCACTGTAATAACCTACCTCTATTATGTTATAAACAGGTTTTCTGTGTTAATAGCCCCGCCCTGGATCCCTCATCCTGTAGCTTCGTGTTGTTTCTCGTAGATCAGACTTGTAAGAGCACAAATAAACGATCGCTGGGGGTGGTGCTGATGCTATACCCGAGATATCGGCGGTTCAAATCCCAGCAGATTTCTTTTGCACTTCTAACAGGAAGACTGTAGTTTACTGGTGTAGAAATGCGAGAAAAGTGCGCAAGAACGCAAAATAATGCAATATAAAGGCAGATTAAATGATTTTCTAAGTGGCTGAGTCAATAACTGTACTGCACACTGTCTCTGTTACTGAGCGAGGAGGTTTTCGTGGGAGTCAGACCTCCCTCGGCCCGGCTCTGGCACTGCCTCGGGGCGATCTGCGGTGTGTGCCATCTGTGCGTGAGAAGAGGTGGGGCCTGGCACCGCCCACGCACGTGGACATGCATCGGCCACAGGCGTCGTCAGGCTCGTCTCGTCCGAGACCCTGGCGCGCACTCGAAGAGACATGCCGGCACCGCAATCAGTCTGGCGGCGTGACCAACATGCACAGCTCGTCCTGAGATGGCGTGTCAGTCACAGCCTAATGCAGTGCCCGGGTGGAACGGACGGCCGCACGCTAGGACACTTTCTCTGCATGCCGTCAGGTCCGAAGCAGGCTGGGGGAGGGGGGGGGGAGAGACCACACAATTGCTCACCTCCCCTTCAAACCTAGTGCACTTGGCCTGCATTTTGCAGTACATCCACCCCCAACTGGGGCAAAACTCACCAGAGAGAAGAGCGACCTAAAAAACTAATTATAATTCCCTGCGGGTGCAGGGGGGACACTGGCAGTAAGACTATCTGCCACACGTGAGCTTGTCAAGGAGACCCACACCCCCGACTCAGAGGTCCCAGGAACTCCTACGGTGTCTGTCTGCACTTGCTAGGATCAGGAACCCTCCTGGGGGGTGTGACGAAACACTCCGGTTCTGTGGGAGCTCTGTACTCGCACTGCATCTGACACTGCCCCATCCCTGACTCCACCCAGAAATTCCTGCCTCTGGCTCCTCCTAGTGTTCCACTTCAAGCTCTACCAACACCGACCTCGTCTCCTCCTCCAACCTCAGCTCCGCCTCCGGCCCCACCCACACAGTCCAACCTCTGCCCCCACCAACACAGCCCTGCCCACGACTAAACTGCAACAGTAATGATTAGGCCCCGTGAGGCTCCCCTCCACCCCTGCACCACAATGCAGCTGATGAAGGCATCGCTTGTGCCAAAATTCTGCTGTGCCGGTAAGTGACAATAAGCGAACGCAATAAAAGCATTTGCCTTCTGTCCCTGGGCCCCCGCAGCTTAGTGCTGAGCGCATGTTCACAAATTCAACCAAAGACAGCACTTAAAAAACCATAATAAACAGACGCTGCCAGCAAGCCAAGCGAGGGACACTTGTATAACTGCTGCCCCCCCCCCCCCCCACCCCCAGAGTTCAGTCCTGTCCAGCTCCATCTCCTCACCACCAGATTCTTTCTCCTTATTTACGCTGAAGCGAAGGCGGTCACAAGGTTCCAGTGAAGGGTTGGCGAGGGCACCAGTTAGCCAGTGCAGGGGGCCTCACGGGGGGGGGGGGGGGGGGGGAAGGATATCGACCCATTGGACAACTACTGCAGAACCCTGCCAGTCACGGAGCTGGTCTCTACCCAAGCAGGGGCCGCTGAGAATTGATGGGGGAGCTTAGTCGCCCCAGGAGGTCCCAGGCTCCATCTCCCCCCACCCTCCTCCATAACCGTTTGAGACATGCCACATGGATAGAGGCACAGAGATCTGCCCCACACACCTAACGGCGTCTCGCACGCGTCCTGATCTGTGACTGATTTTCTCAGACAGAGAGATGGTAAATACAAAAGGAGAGGTGAGTCAGGCTTTAGTCATGGCTCTTCATGACTGCGAGCCCATAAAGCCTCTCGTCAGCCTCCGGCGTTTCGTAAATATTTGCCTCAGACTGGCAGCCGCGGAGAAAACCGCGATAAGACCCCCCTGGCGCGCTTCCCATGATGCCTCGGGAACCGCTATGGCTGACAGCCGGACTCCAGGTCCTCCATCGGCGACGGTCCTGGGAAGGGAGGGCGGGAGAGGCACATAGCCACCAGGCACCCCCCACCCATCAGGACGAGTCTCGGGTGGAGGTTTCCCATGAAAAGCGTAATTATACCCTCACGCCCTGTTCCCGAAAGCAGACGCCAATGAAGCGATTAGGTTTCCGCTGGGTAGCGGACTCGGGAGGGATGCGTGGCTGTACAGGCGCCGCGTGTGGCGAGGAGGTACTGTAAATCGCGGGGTTTACTGGGGAGGTGGCACACCAGCCAGCAGCAGGGCAAGCCTGGGGTTCTGAGCGGTACTCTTAATGCAGGGGATTCTGCCTGTGTAGCAGGCGGAGTCCGTCAGGGCAGCTCAGCCCGGTGGTGCTCTGGCACGGTTCCGGTCGACTACAAGAAACGAAGGGCGTTACTCAAGGGTACGAGAGAGCCTTTCCGAGGAACCTGCAGAGGAGGGAACTTTGTAGCCGCCAGGCCCCAATTCCAGCTGATTACTTGCAGTGTCCTATTGGACTGTACCATGAGACGGTATATATTATATAATCCAAGCACCCAAATGAGCTACATAGCGAATGGGATGCCGACTGCCTTAGCTGACCATATCTGTCAGCTAGCCAATCAGCGTAGTTATACCGCAGAGGCACACTGTGACCGGCAGAAACTCCAGTGTAGCCTCGGCAACCTTCCACGACTAACACCTGGCCAAGGAGCGGCAGAGAACCTCAACCGAGAGGGAGACCGGTGCCAGCACTGATTCTGACTCCCGAGAACCAATGCGGAACAGAACGACAGGAGCTGAGGTGTGCCATTTCCCAATGTTGTGAGGCATCGCTGAATAGACCAAGCTGGGGGGTGGCCGGTTGGTCCGCGACGGGGGGGGGGGTGGGAGAACCGCTGACAACCAAGGTGGGGAGGGGGAGCGGATGTCCCTAAAACTTGCCCCATCCCTGGCGGTGCTTCCTGGAGGTAAAGTGGCTGCAATCCCTGACCGTCTGGTGGAACATGACCTGACCCACATTCCCCAGAACCTAGCGGGGGGGGGGGGGTTTCAGCCACTTGACTCAACTAATTATTCTGCTAATTGAACCGATTTAGCCTTCTTCTCGGAGCACTGAGAGAGGTGCTTAAATAGCACTGGGAAACCCACACAGAGTCAGACCAGCCGAACCACACAGGAAGTGTTTGGGCTAATATTAACATCGAATCGAGACACTCGAGCCGCACCATGGCTAACAGAGGCATCCCAAACAGAAGCGACAGGGCAAGCATGGAGTAAATGAGACAGAATCCAATAAATTGACAGGAAATGAGATTTGATGCGGAACGTAGCTTGCTGATGAAAGGAGCCAGATTCAGAGAGTGAGGGGCGGGGCTATAGCAGGGCATATGGCACAGTAAGTCCCGCCTACTCTCCTTATAGCTACTGTCAGGTGAAGAAGCCCCGCCCCTTAGGACTGCCCATTCATTGTCCTCCTCACCATTCATGCAGCTGATCTTACCAGAGTCATGGACATAGAATGCGATGCACATCCGGGTCTCAGATAACTTCCCAGTCAGACATCCCAGAAACCCTCATTTATATCAGTACATACACCTGCCTTCTACTGACATTCCATACAGGTAATGATCCCCAATCCCATCCTGACAAAGCTCAATATGAGATGCCTTTACACAGTATTTATTTAATATTTTTTCTCCAAAGCAAAGTACAAATAAGGACAGCTTGGGTTTTAGGCCACAGGGGTTAGGTTCAGATCCCTGGAGCAGTTGAGCTTAAAGGCCTTTTGTTCATTACGATTCTTCCGGCATTAAAACCCACGATCTTCCTGATACGGACACGGATACGTAACACACTGAGCCGCACGTCGGGAAACCAAAAACCGATATCAGTAGCTTGTGCTGCTTATATGAAGGGTGCGGCACTGCTACACTCCCCTCTCTGGACACACAGGTCGGGGGGGGGGGGGGGGGGCAAAAATTAAATAGCAGAAGAAAGAAAATGAGAGGAAGAGCAGAGTAGAGAAGACTGAAGAGATTGTGTGTCCTCCCTCTTGGCCTCCGGGAAGCTCCAGACAGTCAGAGCGAGATCCTTTGGTATGACAGTTAGCCAGGAGACTATGGATTCGGACACAAGCATAACTGCGAAGATGGGGGCGGGGGGGGGGGGGACAACAGAGAATTTCAATTGTTCCTCCTTCGGGTAGCCGGAGGTGCTCCACGCTGCTGTTGAATTTTTAAGCAGAAATAAAAGCGAAAAAGGAGGATTGTGTGAAAGAAACAGGTTAGCAAGAGTGGATCGACTGACATCCCACCAAAGGGCAAATGGAAACCAAGTGGAACTACCGTGTGATTCTCTGGGAAAGCCCGGGGGGGGGGGGCGGTGACCTGCAAGCCCATGCTATGGGTGACTGCGGTTCTAACCAATGTCATTACACAGACGGTCTGAACATAGTATACATGCCAAAGAGAGGTTCACAGAATCAATGGGGCAGCCCCTCTAAAGCCAGTGAGGCACCGAAAACGGTGGACGAAACTGCCAGTGGGGGCCAGTGTGCTGCCACGTTGCCTTGGCAACAGCAAGATCGATTCAGGGTGTGTGTTGGGCTCTGAGCGCCGCTGGTGGCATCTGGGGTGCTCCCCCTCTCTGATTATCCAATATGTTGGCTGGGGGGTTAAAACAAATGGGCTATTTTCCAGGAAAAGGTGGAAGGAGGGACACGGCATTTATGTGTGTTTTTAAATGTGCAACCACTGTCATACAACAATCTTATGATAAAGACTGAAGGCAGATTCTCCCTGCTTTGATCTCCAGCTCCCACCCTGCATCGGTGTCTGGCTGCTTTACTCTATCTCTGTCTTTCTCTCTGCTTC
Organism: Brienomyrus brachyistius; assembly: GCF_023856365.1. Lineage (NCBI taxonomy): Eukaryota > Metazoa > Chordata > Actinopteri > Osteoglossiformes > Mormyridae > Brienomyrus > Brienomyrus brachyistius. The sequence continues at coordinate 275,352 of NW_026042422.1, read as the reverse complement.
AACCTATACTTGCTTCCCTGCCTTCAGCTTCACTTGCCCCGATCTCCGGCTGCCTTCCCTGCCTCCATCTCCGGCTGCCTTCCCTGCCTCCATCTCCGGCTGCCTTCCCTGCCTCCATCTCCGGCTGCCTTCCCTGCCTCCATCTCCGGCTGCCTTCCCTGCCTCCATCTCAGGCTGCCTTCTCGGCCTCCATCTCCGGCTGCCTTCCCTGCCTCCATCTCCGGCTGCCTTCCCTGCCTCCATCTCCGGCTGCCTTCCCTGCCTCCATCTCCGGCTGCCTTCCCTGCCTCCATCTCAGGCTGCCTGCTCTGCCTCGATCTCAGCCTGCCTTCTCTGCCTCGATCTAAAGTTACCTCCCTTCCCTGGTCTCTGGCCGCCTGCCTGGTTTCATCTCTGCCCACCCGCCTCCATCACTGGCTGCCTACCTGATCCAAACCTGCCCAGAAATGGAACTTAAGGTCAAAAGTTCCCTGCACAGATGGCAGCGTGCTGCTTTCATTGCGCGTTACTTTGAACCGTCCGGTCTATTTTCACAAACTATTTCCCTACTCTCTCCCCTACCATTTTCCTGCATTGTTTTCCGCTGTTCATCATGAAAAATCCTCCAAGCATCTCCCTGATGAAAATGTGGAAGTTCGCCCTGCATCCCATCCCCCATCTCAGCTTCACTTCACTGATGCGATGCTCATTAGCTTCCTGTCAGACTTGTCTTTCCCCTCCAGTTCCTGTGATCTCTGCAGCCCACTTTCTCTCTCTCTCTCTCTCTCTCTCTCTGTGTTACTTCCTGTTGAGTCGGACTTGCAAAACCTGAGCATTCATAGGCCTGTAGGACGAGCCATTCCAGGCAGCTCCGACAGCTAAGAAGTGAACGAAATGGGGTAATGAACAGACTACGTCTTACAGCATTTACACATGTTAAAAGGAGTGTAGTTACGGACTCGCATCTGGTTCACGGTGCTGATATCACTGTTGCCTACAAGGGCAGTCACACACGCAGTCACACACACGCAGTCACACACACGCAGACACACACACGATCTCCACCAGCACACTGAGGACTGTAGACGGCAGAGTCTAGCTCAGCCCACACACACACACACACACACACACACACACACACACGTGCACTTGAATGCTAAAAACCAAAAAAAAAAAGAAAAAACAATTCAGGAGATTCACACAACATGCAAGTTTGGAAGCACCAGCTCACTGCCTCCAGAATATGCTTCCAATGATACCGGGAGGCATGAGAGGGGCGAGAAGAGAAGATGGGGGGAGAAGGGGGGGAAGACAGCTGAAGACCTTGGATCATTAACTGTACTCCAGTCCCCAAGACCTTCACCGAGCAGCAAAGCGAGGTAATGAAGGCACTCCTGTAAGGCATTCCTGACCCCCCCCCCTTAATGGTCTTTCTTTATTTCCCCTGCCGTGTCCTTCCTCCTCAAAGGTGTGGCATTCACAGGCACGGCCAGGGGTGAGACACTGAGGGAGGGGGAGGTATGGCCATGTGTGTGTGTGTGTGTGTGTGTGTGTGTGTGTGTGTGTGTGTGTGTGTGTGTGTGTGTGTGTGTGTGTGTGTGTGTGTGTGTAGGACGGGCAAGAACCAACTAACAGCAGAAAAGGATCATGGGGAGGTTAGAACAACTCCCAAGGTCGGGGTGGGGGGTCCCTCCAGAAAACTGGGCATTTAAGTCCCCGAAGTCGCAGCAGATCTGCACTGCAGTTCAAACCACTTATGCCATTTGCAATTTTCATCTTGTTATAAGACAAGAGAGGCTCGTTTTTGACAGCCCCTCCGCCCCCCCCCCCCATCCCAAACTGAAGGTAAAGCCCCCAGAATCCCGCACAGCCGGTGAGGGAGAAGCTCAGCGCGGCGGACCCACCCAGCGCAGACGGCGGCGATCAACTGCGGATTTGGGGCAGGGGGAGAGTAATCCTGCAGCCTGCACCACTGCACCCCCCCCCTCCCATTTGCGCATGGTACACTCTTGCAGAGAAGAGATCGTACAATGTATATGGGAGAAAATCCAGAACTGTGCCCAGGAAACAGGACCATGTATAATTCAGAGATGTATCTGTGCTTCTTACAATCCCGGCATTAATAATACATGGATCCGTGTCTGAGGAGGAACGCCGGTAAAAGCGCAAAACTGCGGATGCCGGCGAATGCCGTGTGCAGGCAGCCGGAACTGCCCGCTGATTGGCTCACAAGCGTAGCCTGATATGGCCTGCCGATGGCGCACAATGGGTGTAACGTTTCCAAGTGCCCGCCGGGGTAACAGATCTCGATTATCCAGGCTGTTAGTTTACAGTTTACCTGATTAACGCTCCCCAGTGAGACAGGGCACGAACAGCCTCCTTATAAGATCCCCCTCAGATCACAGGTCAGTGACATGTCCCGGCGAAGGAGGAGCCCCGGGTCATAGCGAGCTAACCGCTACGTAACTGGCACTGCACTTTGTCATCCCTCTACTCCCAAGACGATATCTACTTTCTCAAAGTCAACCAGCCAACTTCATGCTGATCAACACCAACCCACTAACTGCATCCAACCCTTGTGATCAGAAGAGTTCTAAAACATTCTTAAGTTAGGCTAAGCTTCGACTCCGGGTCTCCCTGACTGTGATGACGAAACTAGAGCCATTACTCGACGGATCCACCGTAACGGTGTGTTGTTCGTGATCTTGTTTTGTGTTGGTGATGAAATGTGTGGGAAATTCTGCGCAAGGTTTTTTCAGACCAAACCACAGCCTGGGAGGCAGTGGGATTGGAGGCATCTGTGCAGGCTGGATATGGGGGGGGTGCAGAGGTGCGTGCGCATGTCACTGAGCGTGGGCTGGGAGGGGTGGATGGGCTGTCTGAGCCACGCTACTTTTAGATGCACGACAACACCGTCACATCATCCTGCACTCCAGGAAGTCAAAGAAACGGAGGATTCATGATGTCTCGCTCACCTCCTTCAGCACCTGATGGAGCAAGTTGGCGGTCTCCGTGGAAACATGCCACGGGTCCCTCTCGTCCACCATCATGGCGTCCAGCGTGGCCTTCTCCAAGACCACGTCAAAGGTGCCCTCGGGGAATTCCAGCTGCCTGGCATCCATCTTGAGCCACGTCATGCCGGGGCAGTTGAAGTGCCGACCCGCCATGGTCTCCACACAGACGGAGGAATAATCCACATTGGTGATGAAGTGGAAGCCGCGCTGGTACATGTCAAAGCTGAGCGAGCTGTTCCCACAACCTGTGACACAACAGCACAAGCAAACTTCAGGAATGCAGCCTCAAGTAACACGCCATTCTCATCACCATCCTCTATTAAACCTTCCCGTTGGATCATCCTGTCATTCTAACAACTAGAGACACATGGTCAATAGAGGCAACAAGAGACACATGGTCAATAGAGGCAACTAGAGACACATGGTCAATAGAGGCAACTGGAGACACATGGTCAATAGAGGCAACTGGAGACACATAGTCAATAGAGGCAACTAGAGACACATGGTCAATAGAGGCAACTAGAGACACATGGTCAATAGAGGCAACAAGAGACACATGGTCAATAGAGGCAACAAGAGACACATGGTCAATAGAGGCAACAAGAGACACATGGTCAATAGAGGCAACAAGAGACACATGGTCAATAGAGGCAACAAGAGACACATGGTCAATAGAGGCAACTAGAGACACATGGTCAATAGAGGCAACAAGAGACACATGGTCAATAGAGGCAACTAGAGACACATGGTCAATAGAGGCAACTAGGGACACATGGTCAATAGAGGCAACAAGAGACACATGGTCGATAGAGGCAACAAGAGACACATGGTCAATAGAGGCAACAAGAGACACATGGTCAATAGAGATATCTCCAATCAAACTAAGGATCACCGACTCCTCAACCTGAAGGTCACACCGCCACCTTCACCACCCTGTATGAAGCTGTGACACCTGTTCGGTGGGCCTCAGCGGGTGGTGACAGGGTGCGAGGGCACGTGGATGGAGAGGGGAGAGTGTCATTTCCTGTGGCACCACTGGGACCGCCACATCTCCTCCAAGCTGAGACTAACACTTATTATCACTTTTTATTCTTCAAGCTAATTAGACCTCAGAGGCTCGGGGTGCAGATAACAGCGACCCCCCCCCCCCAATTCCGCCTGCCCCTCTCCAAAAAAAAAAAAAAAACAGTCAAGTACCTGGCACAAAATGCAGCCCAGACACCAGCTTATGTCAGGTGACCATGCTGAAGCAGCTGACCAAATCAGGAGGGGCGGGGGGTGCACAGAGAGTTTGTGGGCCCCCCCCCCCTTGCACGGTATGGCTATCTCTACCGAGCGGGAGGGAAAAATACATGGAAAAGCTAATAATAAAATTGTCCCACGGACAAAAATGAGCACGTGGAAAAAGCTAATCACCCGGAGACATTCCATAATAAGACGCCCTGAAACGCGATATTCATTCACAACTTCTTCCTGCATGCTGCTGAGACCAGTATAGTCGGCCATTGCCTCCAAGGACACGGAGCCCATTCCGTCGCCGTGATATCAAGGGCTGTAACCCATGACCTTAAGCCACATATAGCCTGGGCTGACACCGTGGCAACAAGCACACTTTCCGAGAGCAGCCAAACACCCCCCCCCCCATTCCCCAGGGAGAGCATGTGAGTCCCCAGAGGGACCCACACGTTGCGGTATGGGTCCCCCCTCCCGGGATCGTCGCCAGCACCACAACCTAAAGGGACTAAACTTTGTCAGGCGAGACTCTAAACTTAGTCCCCTCCCCCCCAGGCAGCTGGTGTCGGCATCCTTCTCCGCCATGCGTCGGAAAAGATGAGCCCCGTCTTCTTGGGATGGCTCTGGGACTTAAATGGACAAGTGTCGCCCTAAGGAGCTGGACGGGGGGGTGGTCCAGGACGGGGGGGGGGGGGTGTGTGATCCAGTCTGGGGGACGGGTCCTAAAGTTAGAGCGCTTTGTCATGGGCCGAGCGCACGAGTTGCTTGAAATAAAACCTGAGCCCCCGACTCTGAAAGTCCGGAGAACTGCCTGGCTGGAAGGGCACCGCGGTCAATGCGGAAACCTCGCTGTCATTCCCGAGACACCCCCCCCCCCCCCGCAAAGGCACACCATGTCACGCCACCAAGAACGCAAACAAGATGAAGATCAGATGGTGTTTGTCCCGGGGATTGACGCGGCGTGAGTCAGACTCCTGGCGGATGAGGCAGTAGCTGCCAAAGCCCCCTTGCAGGTGAGAGTAAACAGCAACCCGCCCGGAAGAAGGGCGACCCGACCCGCGACCCGGCAGCGCGGCCGTTTGGAAATCCTGCCTCGTTCGCGTTTCGCAGATGGCGGGTCTCTCAAGGAACAGAGACACGTCCGTCTTGCAGACTTACGCTCCGTCGTCTGACTCAATCCAGAGCTGGACGGGTGTCTGTCGGGGAGGCGAGAGCCGGGGGACTAAGGGGGAGAGTGACACCCACATCCAGATCTCCATCCGCCAGCCGCACACCCAGTAACTCAGGCCACCAAATCCATTACATTGTCACTTACATTTTATTTAGCTAGCAGATGCTTTTATCCAGAGCGACATACACTTTTGAGAAAAAGAGGTCAGGGTCATCCAGTCTCTCGAGCAATTTAGTGTTAAGGGTCTTGCTCAGGACCTCAACGGTGAAATCACTTTGCGAACCCTGGGATTTGAACCACCGACATTCCGATCAAGGGCACAGCAGCCTAACCCCCCCCAAGCCCCCAAAATAATCTTACCTGCACCCCACTGGCCATTATAAGCCACCTCAGGTGATGCAAAAT